>NW_023270377.1:38497794-38561419 GCF_011800145.1 Mirounga leonina
TCCTTCCTTCCTTCCTTCCTTCCTTCCTTCCTTCCTTCCTTCCTTCCCTTCTTACTTTCTCACATTTTCTCTTTTTTTTTTGAAAGAAGGTATCTTAAAAGGAGGCATAGAGTCCTGACTCTGTTAAGGGCTGTTAATAACTTTTAGTAAAATGCTGGGGCCATTTAAAGGCAACATGCAGCTTTTTACTTACATTTGGGATGAAGAATATACTCTTGACTTCAATACCAGGCTCATGGCTAGGTCACTACATTTTTGAAAATCCCAATCTTTGTTGGGAGACCGTAGATCAATGTAAAGGGCCTCAGGGAAATTGAGCTTTGATAATCTTCACTCTAAATACACATGGTGAGAGGGAGTAAAAATGTTCTTCGCTGTGTCAAAAGGAGAAGTCCATCATCTTACTTTTTGATAGCCTAGCATGGTTAGAGGTCAAAACAGGAAGTGCCATTGTTTAGAGGCAGAAACATGAAAGTTCTGTTCTTAAAAACACCTTCAACTTTCTTCCCCATGAGGACATTTTGAATGCAGGAACTCTGGGTGGGACCATATGGCTTCCTGTATTCTCTTTAATCAAAGTGGTAAAGTTTGTTTTTGTTTTAAAATGCAGTTAAAGGAAAGATATTTTGCCTGTCAGAGAGAACAACATTCAGTTCCTTTTAGATTTTTATGAGCATCTGTGATCATTTGTCATATATGGCTAAAAAATGACCAATACTGATGAAATGCCATTTTATTTTTAGAGAAAAGCTTCAACACACTTTCCCAGAATAATTTTTTAAACAATCTCTGCTTCTTTCCAGGGACGTTTTGTCCATGGCTAAATGTAGGTACATACACTTTTATGATAAAAACCATCTTTTTACCCAAATATACTGATGGCAAAAGACTTAAATGCTAAGGTCTCTGGAACTGATGATATAGAATTCCACTTTCTAGGTTTCTGTGCACAAATACTAATAAGTCATTCTTAAGACACTTGTTGGCTTGAGGCAATATTTTAAAGAAAGAGAAAAATGTCATCAACCTAAAAAATGAAGGGGAAGCCAGAAAACAAATAACATGGTAAATAGATCTCTCGGTTTCTAACCTTTCATTTCCAACCTTTCAAGTTTGCTCCCAGCCCATGTTTGATGGCAAATGAATATTCTAGAACCAAACTAATCATTCAAAGTAAGGATAGCCATAATTTTCTATAGGTAGAATGAATCCAAATAGCTTTCTTTCTCTTTTCCTCATGAAATAAGACTATTTCAAAAAAGAATATACTGATATATTGAGGGAATATTTTCAGCCCAAATGCTTAATTAGAAGTTTATCTTTATTGGTAAGCTGTCATCACACCAAAAATGCAACTTAGTAGAGTAACAAAACAAAAGACAAAATCCTCAGATAATAGACTAGGAAATTAAGATAAAACACCTCTCTACACACCCAGATCCAGTCAAGGACTTGACAAAGGACACCATTTTGTGTGTTCTTCATTTTGGTCTTAAATATATTTGAGTTTGGCATTCCTTACATATTGATTTCTGCATACAATCTGTGGAAAAAGAAGTTTTCTGACTTCCCTATTAGAGAATATGAAATGACTGGCCATAATGAAAAGTAAGAAGCATTTTGCAAAATTATCAAATTAGTCTAAGAATAGGTGGTGTTATACTGAATCTCCTAATCCAGCCATCAACTAGGTCTTTATTTTTTTTCTACCAGCAGAGTGTAAAAGAGGTAAAGTTCTATGACCAGAATGAAACTTTCTAGAGGTCTCTTTATCCCACATATGTTATTGTAACAGAATGTGCTTGAGATTCCATTTCTCATCTGCAGAAACCAAGGGAAGCAGCAAGAATTAGCAGAGTAGAAGATGGGAAAGTGATCATCCCAGGGTCTTAAAGTTTCAGAGTGTGATGTGAGCACAGGGCTATTCAGTTTAGCCTCCTAACTTTTCACTCTCCAAGATCATAGTGTTTCTGTTTTGTTTTACAAGGTGAGTTGGAAATTTAATGGGGTTTATTTATGCAGTTGGAATTTTGAAATAGAGGGTAAATTAAAAGGAAGTAAGACTTGATTGCAGGATCAAAGTTCTGTTTGAAAACTGTGGGGTTCTTACAGGAAGAAATTAGAAAGCTTTAAAAAGCTGTATACTTAAAAAGTATTTTACAGTTTACAAAACACTTTTATATAAAATTATTTCATTTACACATACAATGAGGGAGCTCCGGGGTCTACTAGCAGAGCTGTGACAGGAACCATGCATCTCGTTGCCTCATCTAAGACTCTTTGCATCTTCTCTTTTTCTTTCTCTCTCCCACTCTCCTTCTCTCCTTCCTCCCCCTACCCCCAATGATTGATTCTGAAACTTACTATATGGATGCTTAACAACACAAAGAACTAAAAACTTTTTGAGGGCAAATTTAGTGTCCTATTTATTTTTGCATCTCTAGTAACTAATCCAACAGAGCTATTCAGCTAAAATTTGTTGAATGAATGAACACAATAAAATAAAAAGACAAACTGAAACAGAACTGTCTTTCCAAATAGTAAATAAGTAAATGAAAATAGAAAATTAATACTATAGATTTTAGACAATTATTTAGAACATCAAGTACTAGATTAGATGCTATCTATCTATCATCTGATCTATCTGTCATCTATCTTGGTAGCCTCACTCCAAATAATACATTTTATCATCTGTTATTATTTACAAATTTTCAGGTCATTAAGTCAGAATTAAAATTTAGAAAGATTTGTCTTGCTTTACTGACAGCTTAGAAGTTAGATTCCATTCTTCAGTAACATAAGGTTGATTGGAATACAACAAATAAAAATGGTCATTGACAGTTATTTCTCAATAAAACTGGGGGGAAATGGTCATCATTATCTGTCACATCTGGGAAAGTATAAGACTGTGACCATTAACTTTCATTCTATTTATGGCAGTTTTCCTTATTTATTGTTGTTATAGTTCCTTTATAAATATCACAGGTTTCTGAAAGCATCAATGGATCATTTTTATATTATTCCATCAGCCTGGCTTATCCATGAGTAGATTTCAACTGGCAACTGGCCATGCTTAGATAAAACAAGATTTCATACATATATTTTGTTCTGCCTGCATGTCTAGGTAAAGATCCTAGATGTGTTGAGCTTTATTTTATTTCTGCAAAGTCTCTCAAAGTAAATATTTGTGTGTGTGACTTGGAAGAAAATTTACAGGAAGAACTAATTTGTTATTTATTTAAGACTCAGAATCATTGAGGTCCCATCCTCGCAAGACACACTGAGAAGAAGAATCTCAAAGAATATACACATTTTACAAAACCAAACCCAAAAAGCAAATAAAGAGGAAATATCCAGTATCCAATTTAGATTCTCTAGATCCATACCAAAGAAGAAAATACGGAAAAAATGGCCCACGCTATAATTTTGCCAACTTAGTTAACTGCTGCTAAGAAACACTACATGATGCCATCTAGTGACAGGTGACCAACATATGATTAATCACATAGAAATGATGGGGTGAGGAGGTGAATTTCCAAGGGGTTTTGTATGTAAGGAGAAAATCCTTCTGAGAGAATTACATTGCATAGATTAGTTTTATTTCTCTGGGTACACGGAGTGTATGAAAATTTATCAGAGAGCTGCAGCGTGGGGATTTTTATTTTGAAAGACTGCATTGCCACCTACCTCCAAATCTGCACCTCCACCTCCTTCTGCCGCTGCCCTTCACCATCCAGTCCGCAGCCGAGCTCAGAACTGGTGAGTGTCCTCAAGCTGTAGCCCCCCGTAGAGTGACAGGTGGTGGAGGTGGAGCAGTTTAGAAACCAGTCTCAAAAAAAAAAAAAAAAAAAAAAAAAAAACCAACTTCAAAAAAGGAACCAAGATGATTCCTAAAACAATCTGTACCCAATTAAAAATAACAACAACAATAATAAATAAACTGCTGGAAGTTCAAAGAGTAAAACTAAAATAAGGACCAGAGGAAATCATCTTTGTTTTTCTCAGTCAACGACCGTGCAGACCTGATGCTGTCTTGTTCCTTGTACCAAAGCCTCACGGAAAATGCCAGAGACCTCTCTCTAAATGGCTGTAGCATTATGCCCTAAGGGAAATAATTTTCTCCAACATTTCTCATCTTTTGTAAACAGATGGCATAGGTTTTTTTTTTTTTTTTTTTTTTTTTTTAAGCGAAGACCAACAATCTGTCAACTGTGGAATTCTCATAGTCCAATAGTTTCTTTTTGGTTAATTTTTCACAACTAGATTAACCAGTGCTGCTGCCATAGATACATTTAAGAAAATGAGACACTTCCCTGTATTCACGAATATCTGAATAAAGCTCAATAGGACTATCTCAGTTGCCTCAGAAAAATATAAAGTTAAAAACCCTTGTGAAATGAAAAGAAAAGCTTATCAAAATCTCCAGCTTCAAGTGCATCTAGTTGTTTTCTTTTTATTGTTGCCTACATGCTGTGATTGGAGCACAATGTGTGGAAATTGCATAACCATTATTTCCACAAATCAAAGCTATTGAGAAATGGGAAGGCCACGCAGGAGCTGCTGCATGAAATGTTGATTCAAAAAAAATTCTGCCTTTATGTCTAAAGTCTTCCCTTCTTTCTTTTAACTATTGTTTAGTTTTAACCATCACTGGGCTTTGTTTTGTTTTTTAACTAAAATCAGAATTAGCTACAGGCCAAATAACATTTTTTGAAGAGTGTTGTCTCTGTTTCTTATATTTTTCTTTTGTTCAACTTCATTTTATTATTTTTTTGATATCTGGACTAGTCTAGGCTAAAGGTTCTGAATTCAAGGATTGGAACCCTCAAGGTAAACTTCGGTGCAGTTTCCATGCCTCAGAGGGAAGTTTTGGTGCCCTCAGCCCAATCCGCTCTAGGTTGGGGGTGGGGGTGGGGGTCTAAAAGAGTCCTTTTTCTACTTCTTTCACATTTAAAATTGTCATCAGTTAGATGATCATTCGGGTCAAAGTGAGCCTGAACCCATTATTACTGAGTAAAGCAAAACACGTCTCATCCGGCTTATTCCAGCTCTGTTTCCCTTGTCCGGCAGAATTTTGGTCGCACTACTCTGATTGATGCCCACACATTTCTTTCTTTAGAGCCACAGGTACTGCTGAGAACTTAAAAACTTCTCCTTTTCCACTGAATATATCAGAGTTAGGCTGGGGATGGGATGGGAAATCTGGAGGTGCAAATGGGTAATTTACCTCAGAGTGAAGTACACTGTGGTTGGGAGAAGATCTACTGGGGTTATTCTATTAGCCCTGTCCATTTTAAAGTCATTTTGAGGAAGTAATAGTCTGCAAAAAAAGACAAAATTTAGCAATGCGTTGACACTTTCCAACACCTGGGATATAATGAGCATAGATATCTTTTCAGGTTCTAGATTATGATCAAAGATCGTTTTCTTATGTAATATTTCTCCTTGAAGTAGTTTTTGGTGTTTTTAAAGGCAAATTCCAGAGATTATAAGGTTAAAATGTGAGTAAAGCAAACATTTATGGTCAGTCACACAAACTTTGAATCAAGCCTTTCTTTTATCTTTACATTTGGGGCCATTTTTTGCCTATCCTTTTCACCCCTGGGATTTTTCTGGTTAGAGAAGTATATAATTGCATTCCTGCCCACATTCCCTTCTAAAAGAATCTGTTTCCACCCACAAGCCCTGCTGAACAGATGGGCCTAGTCATCCATGATTATATCAGATGACCCTACCCTTTTGGGTATAGGAGACAAAGACCAGCGTGTGGAGACCCACTATGCAAGTCAATCCATGGGTTAGGCCAAGCCAATTATATTTGAGACTTTTGAACTAAAGCACAAAACTCACAGGGGGATGATGAGAATTGGATTTGCAGAGTCACAGATATTTGACTTGGGAGTTGTCCCATGGTGAACCTCAGCCATGTGTAAATCAAATTTATGAGGGAACCCAAAGTGAAAACCTTGCATATGGAGCCAGCCCAAGAGAGCAACATAGAATAGACATGCAGAGAGAGGGAGTAACAAGAGATCTAGTTGATATTTGTGAAGTCCCTCCTCACCATCCAGGCCTCTTTGTGCTTTCTAAGTAAACATTATGTTTTCCAGCACGGTTTGGGTTGGATCACCCAGCTCCAGGGCTAATTGCTGATTGGCTTAAGACATTGTTCCCCAGTTAGGGACAATGAGATTGAGGAGACAGTGGCAGGAGTTTGGGGAAAGAAAATTTCTCTCTAACCGATGGGAGTTAATTCAAAAGTACTCTCTGCTTTTGTAGATATGACCTAGAAAGCTCTGGTTCTTTCTGACTACCTCCTTGAGACCACTAGAAGAGACAACGTTTATGTGAAAACAACATCATGGAAGACAAGAGTACAGCAATGGAAAAAAAAAGTAGGTCTTTGTTGATATTATAGAGCCATTGGTTTTTTACTTTACTTTTTTTTTTTTTTCATTTTAAGTAAGCTCTATACCCAACGTGGGGCTCAAACTCATGACCCCGAGATCAAGAGTTGCATGCTCTACAGAAAGAGCCAACCAGGTGCCCTTAGAGCCATTGGTTTTTTAAAGCCAGCCCGATTTTTTTGATTTCTCAGTCATATGAACAATACATACCTGTAGTTCTTTAAATTGTTTGGATTTTTTTTTTTCCCCACTGATAACTGAAATCTTAAATTTGAGGGAGACTAATGATTTTCTAGGTCTCAGAAGACCCAGCAGTCCCTTGAATTTCACCAATCCTTAAGTAGAGCAGTCCTTAACACCATTTCTCCATTGTGTTTTGCCTGGTTCTGTGTCACTTAACAAAGTGCCTGGTACATACTAGTTGCATCATCCCCACCTCTCTTACTTTTTTTTTTTTTAAAGATTTTATTTATTTATTTGACAGAGAGAGGCACAGAGAGAGAGGGAACACAAGCAGGTGAGTGGGAGAGGGAGCAGCAGGCTTCCCGCTGAGCAGGAAGCCTGATGTGGGGCTCGATCCCAGGACCCTGGGACCATGACCCGAGCCAAAGGCAGACGCTTAACGACTGAGCCACCCAGGCACCCCTCTCTTACTCTTTCAATAATTTTTTCTGCATATGATCTTTGAAAGTAGTGCATTTCGAGGAGGCATCTGATTTTCAGCTTGTGTAAAGTGGTCTTAGAAAAGATTAAAGACACCTACTAGTGAAATGAGGAAGGAAGAGGCCAGTGAACTTCTTCAAGTTTGGGAAAAGTAAGTGATAGAGCTGTGAAAACTGATAACGTGGCACAAACTTTCTTATTGTATGTATTCTGTAGACTTCTTCATTCCTATCTTGGTAAGACTTTGTCTTCTGCCCTTGAAATGAAAATAGATAGGAAAAAAAGATTATTATTTTCCTATAGTCAAAATCAAGGGGTGTGTCTGAAACTTTGGTCCATTACCTCACTTAATCCTGACAGTCCTGCCCTGCAGGGATCATCAGTTCTACCACATAAATGGAGAAAATGAGGAAGAAAGATGAATTAACTTGTCCATGATAGTAAGTGACAGAGCTGATAGGTACTGGAATTAGAAGATTCACTACTACTTTATGATAATTATCAAATTGTGATTAATTTACAACCTCTCTGGCCTTGCCAGGTCTGGAGCTCTTGCTGAAAGGCTGTCATAGCACGCATAAAATATCTCTGGAAAAATCATAAGAAGCTGGTAGCAGTGGTACCCTCCACGGATGCTAACTGGGTAACCGGGAAATATTTATTTTCCACTGCCCAATATTTTGTGCTTTTTGACATTTGAACCATATGCTTATCTTACTTTATCCGAAAAAAGTGGTATATTTTGAAAAAAATTTTCATATCATATCATGAAAATTTTTTACCTGATAAAACTACAGGCCTGGATTAGATGAGTTGGAGATCTCTTCCAGCTCTAGAACGATGTTATGGTGTAGTTCCAGGAGAGGTCTTCCAGTATTAGAGAATACAGAGATTCCTGCACTGAATGTTCTCTCAAACCACTGAAACTGCCTGAAAGGATCTTAAAAAGGTTACCTATATTTCTGGCAGTATCAGTGGCTTTAAAAAAATCAGATAAATTGAATTACATTTTGGAAGTTAACCTTCAGATTCAGATTAGGCCAAGTGTCTCTAGGGCCCAAAAAAACCTGAAAGGACCTACCAGCACTTTCACTTGAAAGAATAACTTGGTTGTGATTAACACCAAACTACCTAAGGAGGGGAGACAAGAGCAGTTAGGAGTCCGGCAATTCATCACCCCAGATACCTCCCGTGGGTGAGGACAAGCTGAAGGCAAGCATGCTTAGCACATTTCATTTTCTCGGGAACACAGTAGGTATCTTGTAAAATCATTAGGATAGGCCCCACAACCAAAACAAAAGAGGATAAAGAAAATTCATGTACAAAGGCACTGGCAATTTGCCTTCATTCTCTAATGGCAAACTGTACAGGAGACAGGAACTCTCTGGAGCTGACCTTGTCTCTTCTTACCAAAGACAGTTTGGTATGTGATTGTGGGTTTGTATAAACTAAATGCTTCACATTTATGAAATCTTTCAAGTGTCGGATCCCAAATGAATGTTATCGTAAGAAGATTTTTGGTCAAACATGGCACAATATTTCAGTACACCTACCTACTTAAAGTATTGGTATTTTTGAGTGGTCTGAAACAATAAAAACAACGAAAAACTTTTTCTTGCACCAAAATTAATATAAATATGAGCCACACAGCTAAGCTCCACTGTTCTTAGCATTGGAGTTAGTC
Source organism: Mirounga leonina (assembly GCF_011800145.1). Taxonomy (NCBI): domain Eukaryota; kingdom Metazoa; phylum Chordata; class Mammalia; order Carnivora; family Phocidae; genus Mirounga; species Mirounga leonina. The sequence goes on from NW_023270377.1 coordinate 38,506,549, forward strand.
ACATCTAGTTTTGCTGCTATAGAAAGCAAATCAGTTCTGCTAACTACAGCCCACAGTATTTTGCACATTATTTTTCTGAATTCCTTCTATCTATTTTAGTATCTGAAACGCTAAAAAATTCTGCCCCAGCACTTTTTTTCTGGAAAAGTCTGTGCTCTGCCTTTGATCTCTGCTACTGGCTCACAAGTCATTCTTGGTGGGAGTTATAAGGCAAGAGAGGGGATTTTATTTATGGAATTTTGTATTATTTTTTCTATTCACCATACTGCATTTCCTCCTATGAGGCCAAAAAAAAAATTCTGCTATAAATTGCAACAGGAAGAGACAATGATAGCCTTTGTTAAGACCTCAGAACGGTAAGAAGAGGATCCCTGAGTGAGATCCCAGCTTGAAAGGCAGAGGTATTTCTGCCTTCTTGTGTAAGACATTATCCGCAGAATCTTAACTTTTATGAGGGAAGAATAGAAATGCACCGAAAGAAAAATCCATTGTATACTTGCAGCTGACAATCCCATGAGCCTGAAGGAAATGCCAGAGTCATGCCGCTATTTGTACTTGCCCACAAGGAGCTTCTGTAGATAACCTTCCCAAGTCAGATCAAGAATTCTGTGCAACTAACACTAGATGTCACAATGATGGTGCTGCATGGAAGGCACTGAATGAACCACTTGGTATTGCCAATGTTGGTATCAGGCCTCCCGTGGCAATGTCAACTGGCCAATCTAAGAGACTTGCCCCCAAACTCTTATTCTTGTCTATCAAGTCAAACATAACTTTTAGTTCATCTCCCTCCATTCCAATTTGATCATAGCTTGAGAGTGTTTACAGATACAGTTGTCTCATTTCGATCAACACCAGGAGAATCCCCTGGTATGCAGTTACAAACTGTAATCTACCATGGGGTTTATTCTCCACCTGTGGCATGGCTCCTTTTCTTTTCGCAATTGTTTAATGGAAGGAGGCAAAATCTTTTGAGAAAAGTAGTTCACAACCTTCTCTGTCTTATCTGGAGACCTCTGTTCCATTTTCTTGTTATAGTTTTATAAAAGCATTGAGACTTTACTTAATGAAGAGAACTCAGAGAGCCTCTGTCATGAACTTTGCTGAACTCAAATCAGGAGACCAGAATACATAAAACCCATTAGTTCATGAAGACCCGTAAGGGAAATCCTTACACCCTTTTGCTCAAGCTCTATGTAATTTTAAAATATAGATGAAAATGCCTTCCTTAAAGGGATGTTTTTATGATTAATGAGATAATGTGCATAATGTGTTCTGCATTCCTGGAACAAAAGTCCCATATAACGGAGCTACTATTATTTATTATTACCATCCAGATGCTGGAACTATATATTTCCCAAGGACAAAATGAAATGTAGGACAGATGCAAAAATTCCAGATTATTCGCAAGCTCTGGGGAAACTAGCATATGGTGGGTATCCTTTGATGAATACGCTAAATACATATTTATATGATACACTGACGAGTGAAATTAGAGAGATGCCTATGAGTGTCCTCACCAGAGCTGAATGAATTCCCTGGTGCACTAATAATTGGAGAACTCTACAGAGGGTAGGTGGGTTCCTGCCAGTGTTTGCAATAGGTCCTTTTCCTCTTACTGTCAGGAAGCAACAATTAAGCGAAGAACCAGGGCCACTGAGGCTCTTTTATTCTCTGTTAATGGGAACAGAGGCACAAACCTTTAAGAGGGCAATTTGGCAGCATCTGTCAAAATTGCAAATTCGTATCCCCTTTGAGCCAGTAATTCTACAACTAAAAATTGACCCTATAAATATACTTGCATTGAGCATTGTTTATAAAAAAACAAAAATTGAAGACCGACGAAATGTTTATCAATAGGAGGACGATTGCAAAACTTACTGTACACACGTTCAGTGGTATATTATACAACTAAAAAAAAGAAGAATGAGGAAGATCTGTATCTGCAGTTACGGAAACATCTCCAAGATATGTTTTTCAACACGCTGTAAAACAGTATGTATGGTATGACTGCACTTGTGTAAATAAGAAAAAATAAATGTATATAAGCTGGGATACACACACACACACACAGAGCAGTGATTAACTGTGGTTAATTTGGAGGAGAGAAACTCAGTGTATTATAAGAGGGGGAAACCATTTCCCCTTTTACCTTAAACATTTTTTAAACCGTATTTACATATTACCTTAATGTTAAAAATAGATTGTTTTCAAAGAAAGAAGGAATCTTCCTTTTCTTCTACTGAAGCTTAGAAGAAGGCAACTTGAAAAGCTGTTGTTATGAGGCAGCTCACACTCTGGCTCGTATTTCCTCCATAGAAGCACCTTGAGCCCCCACAGTGCTCTAGAAATCTCATTGCCATCCCAGAGTGATTTGATCAGAACCACCTGGTTTTCATCTAACACACCTATGAGGCCAAACCTTATTCTCCAAGCCAGGGTGAGAGTGTAGGGATAAGATGGTATTTATTTTCCAATTTCATCGCCTGTGATTTTGTTAAAAAAAAAATCTCTTGCCTCACATTCACCTAAAATACACCTGTGACTATGTAATTGATGGTCACAGATTTTCATTTCTTCTTATTATAAATGCATTGAAGACTGTAAATGTTCTCTGCCTCTCTCATAAAACATCTATTCTTTTCATAATTAACAATTCTATTATTTATTTATTTTTTATTATTTATTATTATTTTTAGAGGGGAGGGAGGGGCTGAGGGAGAGGGAGAGAGAAAATCTTAAGCAGGCTCCACACCCAGCACAGAGCCCTACGCGGAGCTCGATCTCACCACCCTAAGATCATGACCTGAGCCAAAACCAAGAGTCCGATGCTTAACCAACTGAGTCACCCAGGCGCCCCCATAATTAACAATTTTAGATTGAACATGTACATTTAAAGTAATACTCTTCCAAAAATATGAAAGCCTATCAGGTGTTATTTTAAATGATAACCTTTCTTATATGAAAGTCAGCACATAACATATATTTATGGAAAAGTATTTACAAATATACAATTCTGTACAAATATCCAACTATACATTTAGAAAAGATAGGCAATTGTGGAAGAATTTTGCACTTTAGTTTGTTACCGTACATGTATCATACAAAAACTATTCCAGGTTTCTCATTTTAAAGAAATTTAAAACTAGCTGCTAAAAAGAACAACAGTATGTACAGTCATATTGGACACACACTATGCAAGTATGTAAGTATGAATCATAGTTAGAAAATAAGTCGTTTACAAGCATAGTAAGTTGGTCTTTATTATTAACTTAATCTTTATTTGGGATTCTTACACAACATCCCAGAGTTAGGAAGGAGAAATAATCCTCAAACTATTTCTCACTTGAAGTATGCTCAAATGGAAACCAGTATTTTGATAAGGGCTAAACCCAGTACCTTTACATATGTCACTTAGAGCTTCCCAGGGAAGTTTTGGGATGTGTGTGCAAGACCACTGTGATATAATCGAAGGAACAAAATATTGCTCGTTTCTACCCTGATCCACCTGGGATGGCCTTGAGACCATGCAGTATAATGAATGTGTGAGGTTATTTCCTCCTTTAGCATATAAGCCTGACACGCCACCATAGTTTCATTTTTTAATTTTTAATTTTTAATTTAAATAAATTAACATATAAGGTATTATTAGTTTCAGAGGTAGAGGTCAGTGATTCATCAGTCTTATATAATACCCAGTGCTCGTTACATCAAGTGCCCTCCTTAATGTCCGTCCCACTCTACCCCATCCCCCCACTCCCTCAATAGTTGCATTTTTTTATTCCTTTATTTTTAATATAATAAGCTTGGTTTGCTTCATGTTTCTGACACAGGATAGCAAAGTATTATCATTTTACGAAGCTGAAGAGCAGTAGTGCTCGGCATGTGGTTCCTGCATCAGCAAAAGTCAATCACCTGGGAGCTTGTTAGAACCAACTAATTCTTGGACCTCGCCCCAGACCTACTCAGTCAGAAGCTCTGGGTGTGAGGCCCAGTAATCTCTATTTAACAATCCCTAAAGCTTGACAACTGCTTCTCTATAGGAATTCTTACAGTGTGGGACCAAATACTACAAAGTATCTTGGCCTGCTTTTGTGATAGCTCTGACTCTGTAACGAAAGAATATCTACTTCTGATTCATCTCCACGATCCAGAACAATTATTCTGAAAAGCCAGATACTCAGAAGGCTTGCATCAGAATCACGTGAAGGAAGTGTTAAAATGCAGATTCCTGGACCTCTCTGAAGGCAGGGCCTGACAATCTGCATTTTAAGCACACATCCTAACCAACATGTGAAAACCAAACTGACCTTGTACCTCTACTAGTGACTGGAGTGTTTCTTGAGACAAATTCTTATTTAATCCTTGTTCTACCTCCTTCCATTTTCGTTTGTGGCATTTTCTTTTTTTTTTTTAAGCATTTTATTTATTATTTGAGAGAGAGGGCGCACGAGCAGGGAGGAGGGACAGAGGTAGAGGGAGAGCGAGAAGCAGACTCCTTGCTGAGCAAGGAGCCTGACGCGGGTTACATTCCAGGACTCTGAGACCATGACCTGAGCCGAAGGGAGACGCTTAACTGACTGAGCCACCCAGGTGCCCCCATTTGTGGCATTTTCTTAGTGCCCTGCTATCTACCTCTCAGGCATCATCACTAGTCCTATCTTTGGGAAAGGGCAGGTGATACTGAGTGACAGGGGTAAAATTGGGGAAGGTGACACAAATAGACATTTTTAAAAATTTGTACTATCTATTTAAAATGCTTTCTGCAAGCTGATAGGTATGAACAACTAGTGTTGACTACGTTGGAAGAAAATGCTAAATCTTCATGTGGCACCTTCGTGTCAAGGACAATTACTTGCCCTTATTATGAGCATAGAAGACTAAAACAGCAGAGGGCTAAGGAGAAGGGCTGTCCAGTGGCCACCTGGCGTGCTCTCCCTGCTTCTGTGGCTTCAGTGCACCATCTGAGAGCTTCCAGTTGACCCAAGTGACAGACCACTGGACTCTTCATCCCTTCGTATCTTTTGAGTTCTCTGAAGATTCACCTTTTGGACACGGTTGTTTGTCATCATGGCTGCTGGCTCCTTCCCAGCCCTTCTTGGAGCTTCCTTTTCTTTGTCCACCGCTTATGTGCTGCTTTTCCTTGGCTCTCGTCCCTTGGTGTGCTCTCTCTTGCTCTCTTTTTCTTGTGTGCCCCTTTCCTCTCTTTTATTTATTTATTTATTTTTAAAGATTTTATTTATTTATTTGAGAGAGAGAATGAGATGGAGAGAGCATGAGAGCGGGGAGGGTCAGAGGGAGAAGCAGACTCCCTGCCGAGCAGGGAGCCCGATGCGGGACTCGATCCCAGGACTCCAGGATCATGACCTGAGCCGAAGGCAGTCGCCTAACCAACTGAGCCACCCAGGCGCCCTCCTCTCTTTTAATATTATTGAATATTGACTATGGGTCAGGCTCTCTTCTAAGCACTTGACATGAAATAACTCAGTTAATTTTTCCTAACGCTTCACATTTGCGAGAACAGAAACAGAGAAGTTAGGTTAATTTGCCCAAGGTTACCTAATGAGTTAGGGATGGAGCTATGACTCTGTCATAGCATCTGGCTAGATATAGCCTATGCTATATCTACTCTGTCATATACCTTTTTTTTTTTGAGAGAGAGAGAGAGAGGGTGCACGTGACTGGCCATTAGAGGGTGGGGGAGGGGCAGAGGGGGAATGAGAGAGAATCTCAAGCAGATTCCATGCTGAGTGTGGAGCCTGATGTGGGGCTCGATCTCATGACCCTGAGATCATGACCTGAGCAGAAACCAAGAGTCAGACGCTCAACCAACTGAGCCACCCAAGAGCCCCAACACGGGTACTTTTAAATCTTAACACCTATTGCTCTTTTACTTAGGTATTTTTGTCCCTTCTGAAGTATAATCTCTGAAGAAAACTGTATCTTCTTATCTTTTTGTGGTCAGTGGCCTGATACAGACTCCACATTCAGAAGTGGCTCATGAAATAATTCTGGAAATAATAATAGTCATCCCTACTGAGCCATTACCATGTGACAATGACAGGCCAAACTTCAAACATCTTAATGAAAACTGCATATATCACTATTTCTATATTTTGGACATTTCTATAATTTTGTGATACTTTTTAATCATGTAAAAGCCCTATTTCTGTGCAATAGCAATAGTAAAACCCTTCAAAACAAGTATGTGTTAGACACTGGTTCCAAGAAGGGGGGAAGTTGGTGCAAACCATATCCTGCTCTCAGAGAAATTGGTGAAGGCAGTGAGAATGGCCCGAGAAAGGCAGAGCAAAGGGCTTGGGGTGGTGATGTGGACTTCGCCCTGTGAGGGTTTATCAGCAGTAAACTGCTCATAAAAGTAACACATTCTCCATATTTTTACACTGCCAAGCCAGTATTTCTAGGCTTGTTTGTGGGAAGGGAATCCAAGAGAGCAGGAAATTGCTTTCAGCTTATGTTTCTTAGGGCTGCCGGAACAAGGTACCATGAACTTAATGAATTAAACAAAAAAATTTATTCTCTCACATTTCTGGAGGCAAGGAGCCTGAAATCAAGTTGTCAGCAGGGTTGGTTCCTTCTGAAGGCTCAGCGGAACCCTCAGTTTCCCTGAAGGAGAACCTCTCTCCTTTCTCCTGGTGGTTGCTTGGAATCCCTGGCATTCCTTGGCTTGCAGCTACATCACTCCAAAATCTACCTCCATCATCACATGGCCTTCTCTGTGTGTCTCATTTTTCCTTTTTTAAAAAAGATACTCTAATCTAGTATGACCTCATTTTAACTTGATTACATCACAAAGACTGTATTTCTGGTTCCAGGGGTTCAGACCTGAGTATGTCTTCCTGGGGGACTTAAATCAACCCAGAGCACCCCTTCAGATTCCCTCAGATAGGCTCAGCATACTGACCTTTCCACTGCTTCGAGGGTGGTGGTATTGAAGGTAGTGAAGAAGTGAACAAGGCCTGGGAATCCTGGGGGTTCTGTGTCACAAATTCTCCACCACTTTACCCATGCAGGTGGGTGAAGCTCAAAAGCATGTTATTTATTTTTACTGTTTAAGGTCCTGAAATTGTATTTGAAATAAATTTGGAGTTTAATTAAAATAATTCTGAAATGTATATTTGCTATAAAGCATTAGAGTCAAGAGTGTAATGACATATATATATTTTTTTATTATTTGACAGAGAGAGACACAGCGAGAGAGGGAACACAAGCAGGGGGAGTGGGAGAGGGAGAAGCAGGCTTCCTGCAGAGCAGGGAGCCCGATGCGGGGCTTGATCCCAGGACCCTGGGATCATGACCTGAGCTGAAGGCAGACACTTAAGGACTGAGTGACCCAGGTGCCCCAGTAATGATATCTTTTTTAGATTTTAAAACATTTTATTGTGGAAATTTTTGAACATACACAAAAGTTGAGAAGATTGAATAATGAACCCCCATGTATTAACTGTTCAGCTTCAACCATTATCAGCATTTTGGTATCTTGCTTCATCTACCCCCTACTCCCAGGTTGTTTTTTTCCCTACAATATTTTAAAGCAAGACCTAGACATCACATTGTTTCACTTGGAAAGACTTCAGAATATATCTCCCATAGAGAAGGTTAGCGGCATTATGTTAAAAAAAAGCCCTCAGTGTCCACCAGAATCTCACTCTTAGAGAACAGATTCCTCTCCCATGTAGATAATTAGACTGTTTTCTCATACTTAGCATCTCATATCAATCATTCCCCCCCACCCCACTTCTCCTGAGCGTGTTCACTCTTTTACTTCAATGGATCACTGTTTTAGTTATATATTGCTTTGTAACCAATTACTCCCAAACTTAGCAGCTTAAAACAACAAATATTTGTCATTTCAAGTTTCTGTGGGTCAGGAATTCAGAAACATATTAGCTGGGTGATTCTAGCTAGAGGTCTCTCATGAAGTTGAGTCAGAATGTCGGTGGGACCTACAGTCATCTGAAGGCTTAACTTGGCCTGGAGGATCTATTTCTAGGATGGCTCATCACATGGCTGTTAGCAGGAGGCCTCCATTCCTATAGCTGTTGGCAGGAGGCCACATGCAACCCTGCAGAGGGTTCCTTGAGTATCTTTAGAAGATGGCAGCTTGTTCCCCCAGAGAGTTATTCAGAGAGATCAAGGAGGAGATCACAGTGCCTTTTATGATCTGGTCTTGGTAGTCATACCCCATCACTTCTATCATGATCTATTTATTAGAAGCTAGTTATCAAGTCCAGCCTACACTCAAAAGAGGAAGAATAAGTCTCACCTCTTCAAGGAAGAGAGAATTTAAAAATCTGTGGACATATTTTAAAATCGCCACAATCGGGCACCCGGCTGGCTCAGTCAGAAGAGCATGTGACTCTTGATCTTGGGGTTGTGAGTTCCTGCCCCACACTGGGGGTAGAGATTACTTAAACAAACAAACAAACAAACTTAAAAAAAATCACCAGTCATTAGTGGGGGGGGACACCATGCAAAAATGGAGAGGGAGCTAACCTGTTGTATATGTCTTTAATGAATGACTGCTTTGGCCTCCAGGTAAAGAATGACTAGTTTGGCCTCCAGGGTAAACTATATCTAAAGAAATTCTGGAAATTTCCCTTTATGCTCCTTCTCTTAACTGTGTTTTTTGTTTTTTTTTTTTTTTTCCTTCAAGTAATCTCTATACCTAACATGGGGCTCAAACTCTCAATCCTAAGATTAAGAGTCAGATGCTCTACCACCTGAGCCAGCCAGGGACCCTTCCTTCTCTTTTTCATCCCCTCTCTTCTCCTTGCTCCTGGATCTTAGAGAACCTAAACATTTTTCTAGCTGCCCCAATATTGTAGTGTCCTACCCAGATTAATCTTCCTCCTCAAAAGTCCTTTACACTTACAAATTATTGTTTAGTCATTTCCTTCATATTACATCTAGTCATGATTTTCACTTTCTTAGTATAGACTATAGCAGGCCTATACTTTCAAGTCCAATTACATTTTTAGGGTTGGATGGAAGGGATCTCGTAAGTCATTTAACCATTAGGAAATTAAATCAATGAGCCAAAATTCACATTCTAACAAATAATTAAAATAAAGGAGAAAGAACACTAAATAAACTAAGAATTATAAAATAGCAGAGCTGGAAGTGCTCTTAAGGATTTTCTAGTTGAAGGCAACAGCTCTCTTCAAGGAGTAAAGTAAGGCCCATTTAATTAAACATTTGTTCCAAAGTCACCCAGCTAGTGAGGGGGCACAGTTTAGACTATATTTCAGGTTTGTTAACTTCCAATTTAATATTCTTTTTACTATACTACAGTTCATTTTGGTCTTCATTATTAGATGTTTAATAGATTACTTCCAGATTTTGTTTTAGCTTTACTTAGAGTCAATTTGCAATGGGATAGGTCCCTTATGTTCTGGTATATAGTTAGGTCAGTAGTTAGAGTTAAGCATATATTTTGGTCCCAAGCAGGACTTCTTGGGCATAAAAGAGAGTGTTATTAATAATTATGTTAGGCTGACAGGTATAAATTAGGAAGGTTTTGGGCAAACTGTTTTAAGTGGCAACATTAGTACGTGTCATGATGAATAGAGATGAAGGCAGAGGCAAGATGTTCTTCAATTGTTTATTTCTAAATATGTTCAGTGTATATGTCAATTTGGCCATAAGACATAATATTAATAAAAAAAGAGATTTTTAAAATTGTCTTCTGGATAGTCCTATAGTTTCTTTGAAAATGGCAGGGAAGAGAGCGCCAAATTTCAGAGTGAGAGTAATTCATTCATTCGACAGATACTTATTGTTTATTTTGTACCGGGCATTGTTGTAGGAGCCAGACATATGATAGAAAACAGACAAAACCCTCTATGTTCTTGTAGATCATTTTTTTAAAGTAAGCCCTATGGCCAACATGGGGCTTGAACTCATGACCCTTAGATCAAGAGTCGCATGCTCTACCAATTGAGCCAGCCAGGCATCCCCCAAAAATCTGTTTTTGAGGCCTACTTTTTAGTAATGAAACAAAAGTGATCTTACTAACTTAAATAATTAGCGAGATTTGGGTATTGCATTACTTATTTCAGTAGCGAGGACAGAGATATTACTGAGGTATCTACATTCTTAGGACAGATTCCTTGGTGACCTATGCCATTTACTCTAGAGCAGTAGATGAAGATGTGATCAGGGATGCAAATGAAGTCATGGCTCAGACAGTTTTTTTGTTTGTGAAAGTATCTGAGCAATATGGGAGCTACTCTTATGACCTTGAACTCTCTAGTCCTGTAGTCTGATCCAATGAGCTGATTTGCTTCAACAAAGTAAACTCATTTGTCTAGCCCAAGGGAAACATTTGCCAATTTTACAGTTGGATAGTTCCTTTAAAAAAAATACATTAGTAGTTATTTCTGCATTAAGATTTGCCATAAATTAAATCTGTGCAGATTTCCAGCTGAGCTAGAATTTTACCAAAATAATAGAGTCCTACTAATTACTACGTTAAGTAAATCCTCATCCTCTCTATAAATAATGTAGGTGGTAATTTACTCTTCTGTAGATGTATAAATTAAGTCACCAGGAGGTTAACTAATTTGCTCAAGGTCACAGTATGTGGTGGGGTTGTAACTGAATCTATAAACCTTGATTCCTAATTTTTAAACTCATAATCTCCCCATATTTAGCTATATATATATATATATATATATATTTAGAAGTAAAAACTTATATATGTAAATAATAGCCTATATATACAAATAATAGCCTATTTCTAGAAATAGTTTATCTATCTATATATCATAACACCAATATGAATGTAGTATTAACAGTGTTGGGGTTCATCCAACAAGGTCTATTGAGTGATTATTTTATTCTAATGATCGTTAAGAATAGAAGATAGGGATGAGTTTTAGGTCAAAAAACATTTACATTCTGAAACTTAACTAGCTGTTTGTGTGACACGGTGTAGGAAAAAAATTAATTGAACTTTCCTTTTTAAGTTTCATTCTCCTTCTAGGCCTGCACTGGGCAAGAATGACCTGTGAGTAGCTTTTCTGGGCCATACAGAATGCCTGGCAGCTACTTTAAGACACAAGATAAAGTCCCAGAATTTCAGAGTTAGATGTATAGGACAAGTTCTTACCTTCTATATTTTGTGGAAAATACCACCCTTAACCCAGTTATGTGAGAGAAAGTCCAGTTGCGTATTTACTATGACCGTAATCACCATCATCACCATTATCGTTTAAGTTAAGCACCCATCTGTATTTCAATGTCTATGTCATTGATAGTGAGAAATGAAAATGAAACAAGACAAAGGTCCTGAAATGCTTCTCTAATTCTTGCAAAAGAAAGATGAGCTCTTATACCCTATAATAATGAATAAAAATCAATTTCTTCCAATTACTCATCCTAATACTTTTCCTTTAATAAAAAGACAAACAAACTTAAGAATGTCAATGGGTAAAAATTGCATATAAATAATGACTTCTAAAGAGAAAATTTACAATGGTTTTTCTTCAAACCATAGCCCCAGAACAACAGTGTGCAAATACATCTCAGACCAACAAAAAAGTGCCAAACACCAAACTAAACAAAATCCACACAGGCACTGTTTTTATTCCACATATAATTTATATATATGAAAGAAATAAAACACATTTAAGATTCACATTGCTCAATATATTTCTCTAAACATAAATTAATTCTATTCAGTTGAAAACTTATTAGTCTTTTAGGATGATGTGGTCATGCAACTGATCCATTAACACAGATTTCATTGATTTCTTTGAAAAATCTGCACAGGAAACGACTAGGATCAAATCTTAGAAATTATGCATGTCTAAAGTAAATTTAATTTTAGAGGGTGTTAATTTGGAAAGATCAGGGAGATTAAGGTGAATAAATTATTGCATGCAAAAGGAAACTTTAATTTTCTGGGTGAACTATTCTCCTGCTTGATCAATTTCTTCTTTAGAAATTTGGCCAAATGGATTACAAATATCAAATTTTAAGTAATATACAGTTTGCTTTCCAACTCCCTGTCTCTGTCTCTGTCTGTCTCTCTCTCCCACATATACACACATACACAGAGCACATCTCTAATTTTCAGGTCTTTTTGATGATTCCACAGCAGACAACATATTAAGAGGTTTAGAAAAGACCAGTAGGATATAGGTTTCTTTTGTTATAAAGTACAAAATCTGTAAGCCAATAGAATACTAAGAGACGAATGAGTCACATCAGTACATCAAAAGAATTCTGAAAACACAGGCAAATTCATCTGAATCTACATGGTTACTGAAGAGTTCTAATTTGTGATTTGTAATGATGAAACATGCAAACAGTAATTTCTCCTACTTGCAAAAAAAAGCCAAAAACCTCTCTTGACCCTGTATCTCCCTTTTGATATTGCCTTATCTCTTTTATAGCAAACCTCTTCGAAAATGTCTCTGATTCTTATTCTTCCCTTTCATGCTTGAACTTGCTCCAGATTTTTACTCCTACCATGCCATTCACAAAGTTCTTGTCAGGGTCACTACTGAGCCCCTTCCTGTCAAATCAAATGGTTAATTCTCAGTCCTCAACTTACTTGATGACTGGATACAGTTGATGTCACCCTCTTTCCTGAAGCACCTCACTTTCTTCACTTTGGAGGAAAACCACTTTCTTGGTTCGTCTATTATCTGTTTGTTCCTTCAAGACTCTCCAATGACTTCTATCTCACTCAGAATACCAAGCCAAGGTTCTTAGAATGGCCTACAAGGCACTCTGTGTTTGTCTCCCAGCCCCCTCTCCGTCTTAACAACTCTTTCTGTTACTTCCTTCCCTCCTGCCATACTGACTTTTCTCTGCTTCTGTGAATGGGCCAGATATACTTCTACTTCAGAGCCTTTGCATTGGCTGTTCCTTCTTATAGAATATCTACATGAATTGCTCTATTATTTCCTTCAGGTTTTTATTCATGTGATGTTGTATCCATATCTGTATCTGATATTGTATTTGTGAGTCCCCAGCCCCTTCTATGCTCTTTGTTATGCATTACTTTTTTTTTCTTAGTGCTTACCACCATATGACATTACATATTTACTTTTTAATTTTGCTATTATTTATCTCTCTTGCTAGAATGTCAGTTCTATGATCAGACCATCATTTTGTTCCATGTCATAGCCTCAGCACTTAGAACATTTGGCACAAAATTGGCCCTCAATAAAAAGTTATTGAAAAAATGAGTGAAAGAAAGAATGACTAAGTAAACACGTAACGACAATATTGTTTTTCAAAAGTACCTGGTGGCAACGATTATCACTAATTACTTTTTTAAAAAGCATCAATTATGGTAAATTAGGATTGCTTTATTTAACCAACTTTCTTGATGCTCTGACCCATTTAGAATTTTCTTCTGCTGGGGTGCCTGGGTGGTGTAATTGGTTAAGCACTGCACTCTGGGTTCCTGCTCAGGTCATGATCTCAGGGTTGTGGGATTGAGCCCTGTGTCGGGCTCCACGTTTAGCACAGAGTCTGCTTAAAGATTCTCCTTCCCTCTGTTCTCTCTCTCTCAAATAAATAAATAAACAAATAAACAAATAAATCTATAAAAAAAAGAAATTCCTTCTACAGAATTAAAAAAGCATGGTTTGTGGGATGTCTGGGTGGCTCAGTCAGTTAAAAGTCCAACTCTTGATTTTGACTCAGGTCATGATCTCAGGGTCATGGGATTGAGCCCAGCATCAGGATCTGTGCTGCTGTGGAGTCTGTTTAAGATTCTCTCTCTCCCTATCCCTCTGCCCCTCCCCCTCTTGCAGTACAGTTTGTGATCTGAATTATAATAATTCATTCTGTGTCTTAAGGGGCATCGTTTTTTCTTCATTGTTGATTTTATAGACTATTCACCCTAAGGAGGAAAACCAGCATAACTGGAAAAGAAAAATGCATACAAATTTTTCTCCACTAAGATTTAGAGCAATTTTAGTGAAACGATTGGTATTATTATTATTAATAGAGACTGAACATTCAACTTGGGTACTCTGCCGGCAATTTGGGTAGTTGCTGAGGATTAAGTACTTCCAGGTTTGAGTACATTGGTTCAATAGTTAGACTTTTCCAAGTGTAAAGAAAAAAGGTAGGTGAAACAAAGCTCACAAGTAATTTAAAAAACTCTTTGGAAAAGTAAAGTAACAGTAGTCACTTATCTACTCATTTATTACCACCATTTGCGTGCTTAAATGAAATCCAGAAACCTATATAAAAAAGCTGAAAAGATACAAAAACACCAAGATTCAGTTTTATGCACTTTTCCTCACACTTACTTTTGCTCGCACTCTAATTGCATTTATTCTCATTCTATTGTTCTTCCAGCTAAAGTATAACTTAGTGTTAATTTTTTTTCAAGATCAAAAACTTTCAGGATATGAATCATTTCCTTCTCTATACTACCCTATATTCCTGTGACACACTTTTTGACCTTTATTGCCTTTTTTTTTTATTGCCTTAAAAAAATCTCTCTCTCCCATCAGATTGTGAGCTCTTTGGCAAGGACCAAGACTAACCTTTGCATCCCTAGTGCCTAGTGCAGTGCCTGGCACATGGTAGTCACTCTATAAATATTTGTTGAAATACATTGATGAGGCATACTTACAGTTACTCCAGGAAGGTAAACAACTGCTACTATCTTGCTTCTAGAATGAAATACATTAATTAGCAACTGAGTAGAATTATTTGAGGTAAATTCTTATACAGTAATTTATAATTCAGGGATTCAATCCTAACATTTTCAGCTATGTGCCCTTTGGGCTTAAGTTTTTCATATAAAACGACCATAATAGTAATTACCCATAGAATTATGATAAGGAGGAGTAAGTGGGACAATACAAATAAAGTGTTTTGTGTGATGCCCAGAACATAGTAAACATTCAGTTTGTGTTAGCTGTTATTGCTGCTTCTGCTTTTGTTATTGTTATTAATATTAATTTTAGTTTGGTTTTGGTAACCTGTGCACCATATCAGATGAAGAACATAATAAGATTCGGTTCATATTAATTGCTATTTTTATTTTATTTTATTTTATTTATTTATTTATTTATTTATTTATTTATTTATTTTTTAAAGATTTTATTTATTTATTTATTAGAGAGCGAGCGAGCAACAGCATGAGGAGAGGATCAGAGGGAGAAGCAGGCTCCCCGCTGAGCCGGGAGCCCGATGTGGGACTCGATCCCAGGACCCTGGGATCATGACCTGAGCCGAAGGCAGTCGCTTAACCAACTGAGCCATCCAGGCGCCCTATTTTATTTTATTTTATTTAAGATTATTTATTTGAGAGAGAGAGAGAGAGTGCAGGGGGACAGACAGAGGGGGAGAATTTCAAGCAGATTCCCCTAAGCATGGAGCCCAACTCAGGGCTCGATTTCCCAACCCTGAGATCATGACCTGAGCCAAAATCAAGAGTTGGATGCTCAACTGACTGTGCTACCCAGGTGCCCCATTAGTTGCTATTATTATTATCAGTTTGGTTTTAGTTTTCAGGCCTTATAACCTGTTATAGAAAGAGTATGTATTTGCATACCTCTTCTTTTCATGATTAATGAGGACCTGAGAATTTTCAAGCACAGAAGGTTGCCCTTTTCCAAACCAGATTTGGGGTGTGTGTGTGTTTCTTCTTTCTCAAGAGAGTGTCAAAAAATCACATTAGTCTCTCTTAAGAAGGGAACTAACCTCTGAATCACTGAATTAGCTCTTTTGCGAGGTGTGGGCAACAAGTTCTCTGGAAACACTAAGGTTAACCACTCTGAGGACTGAAGAGGAAGTCTGGTGACACTGTTGTTTGGATAAGGAGGTAGCATTGGAGACATTTAATTTGGAAAATGGTAAAGGAGCATCTGCCTGACTCCTGGTGGGTGGATCTGCAGGAGGAGGGACAGTGGACTGGGATTTTGATCTTTAAGGAGCAATATACTGCTTTTGAGAAACCAAGACCTTAAGGGGACAGGAGGGGTACCTATTCTGAAAGGGCTGAGCTTTATGGTTTATGATCCAGGAGTCCAATTCTTGGCCTTAGCTGAGTTTAGCATGGAAGGTGTTCAAAGGAGCACATTGTCCCTTGCTAGGATGTAGATGAATAAGAATCACAGAATGTGATGTTAGAAGGAAAAAATTAGGGGTCCCTGGGTAGCTCAGTCTACTGAGCATCTGACTTTTGATTTCGGCTCAGGTCACAGTCTTGGGGTCCTGGGATCGAGCCCCACATTTGCCACCACGCTCAGCAGAGTCTGCTTGTCCCTCTCCCTCTGCTCCTCCTCCGTCTCCCTCTCTCTCAAGTAAATAAATAAAATTTTTTAAAAAGAAGGAAAAAGTTATTTCTGTAAATTGAAAGATAAACCATTTCAAAGAGTAACTGAGGAGTATTAAAACCATAAGTAAGGCAAAATCCATAGGATCTAAATGAATTCCTTTTAATTGAATTTTTCTTTTTTTTTTCATATATTTTTTATGGTGGTAAAATATACATAACATAAATCTTACCATTTTAACCATTTTTAAAAGTAATCTCTACTCCCAACATGGGCTCAAAAGTCACATGCTCTACTGACTGTACCAACCAAGAGCCCATTTTTTAAACCATTTTTAAGTGTACAAAGCAGTGGCATTAACTATATGCACAATGTTGTGCAACCATGATCATTATCCATTTCCAGAACTTTTTCATCATCTCTAACAAAAACTCTATACCAGTTAAGCAATAACTTCCCATGCCCCTCTCCCCCGAGCCCCTGGTAAAATCTATTCTCCTTTCTGTCTCTACAAATTTGCCTATTCTTGGTATCTCACATAAGTGGAATCATACAGTATTTACCCTTTTGTTTCTGGATCATTCTTGCTTCGTGTAATATTTTCAAGGTTCATCCATGTTATACCATGTATCAGAATTTTATTCTTTTTTAAGGCTGAATAATATTCTATTGTATGTGTATACCACAATTTGTTTATCCATTCATCTGTTGGTAACAAGTTGGCTGTTTTCATCTTTTGGCTATTGTGAATAATGCTGCTTTGAACATTGGAGTGCAAGTACTATGATATCATTTTATTTTCTTTGTTGCTGTATTAGCTACAACTTGTTATCTTAGTGTTTTCTATAGGGTTTGTGGGGCTTATACTTCTTTAGCTTATTATAGTTTAACTTCAAGTGATATTATACTACTTCAATTATAGTTTGAGAATCTTACAATAGTGTCCTTCCTTTTCTCTTCTGCTAGGCTTTGTTATTAGTTTCATGTGTTTCAATTTTTTTTTTAAAGATTTTATTTATTTATTTGTCAGAGAGAGAGAGGGAAAGAGAGAGAGAGCACAAGCACAGAGAGTGGCAGGCAGAGGGAGAAGCAGGCTCCCCGCTGAGCAAGGAGACTGATGCGGGACTTGATCCCAGGACTCTGGGATCATGACCTGAGCTGAAGGCAGACGCTTAACCGACTGAGCCACCCAGGTGTCCTGTGTTATAAGCCCCACAACACACTGTTATTATTGTTTGAATAAGCAACTATCTTTTAAGAGATATAAGTCATAAGAAAAATGTCTTATATATTTACTCATGTAAATATACTTTGGGCGCTATTCATTAATTTGTGCAGACCTGTATTTCTAGCTGGTGTCATTTTCCTTCTGAAGGAAAGACTTTTTTCAACATTTGTTGTAGTGTAGATTTGCTGGTGATAAATTCTTTCAGCTTCGTATGTCTGAAAAAGTCTTTATTTGGTCTTTGTTTATGAAAGATATTCCCACTGAGTGTAAAATTCTAGATTGACAGCTTTTTTTCTTTTGCTGTATTTAAAAAGAACATTGCTCAACTGTCTCCTGGATTGTTTTATTCCTGAGGAGAAATTTGGTGTCATCTTTATTTTGCTTTTCTGTAGATAATGTATCTTTTTTTTCTCTCTCTCTTTTTAAGATTTTTCTCTTTATCACTTGTTTTGAACAATTTGATTATGATGTACTTTGGTACAGTTTTCTTCATGTTACTTATGCTTGAATTTTGTTGAGCTTTTTGCATCTGTGGGGTTTTTTGTTTCATCAATTTGAAAAATTTCAGTCATTATTTCCTTTCATACTTTCTCACATACGCTTATTTCAGGTACTCCAGGAATATGTATATTAGTCTTCTTGAAGTTGTCCCATAGCTCACTGATCCTATTTTCATTTTTAAAAAATCTTTTAAAAAAAAATTCTTTGTTACCTTTTGGATAGTTTTGTTATATCTTCAAGTTCAATAATATTTTTTTCCGCAATGTCTAATCTACTCTTAACCTCATTCAGTGTATTTTTTAAAAATCTCAGATAGCATAGTTTTTATATCTAAAAGTTTGATCTGGTTCTTTTTTGTATCTTCCATATTTCTACTCAAATTTTTCAACACCTGGAACATAGTAATAATAATTGTTTCATTGTCTTTGCTAATTCTAGCATCTGTGCCGGTTCTGGGTTGGTGTCAATTGGTTAATTTTCTACTTATTATAGATTATGCTTTCCTACTGTTTTGCTTGCTTGCTTCTCTGGATAACTGGATGGTGGACATTGTGAATGTTACTGTGTTGGTATTGTATATCACTGTATGCCTATAAATATTCTTGAGCTTTATTCTAGAATCCAGTTAAGTTACTTGAAAATGGTTTGATCCTTTTGGGTCTTGTTTTTAAGATTTATGTATGAGATCTGTATTATGTTTAGGTATAATTATTCTCCACTACTGAGGTAAGGCTACCCAAAGTGTAATCTACCCAAAACCTCACGGATTATGAGGTTTATCCAGGCTGGTTGGAAATATACACTAGTCTTGGTCTTGTTTGACTGCTGGATACTTCTCTATAATCCTATTAAGTGGCTTCTTCCTGGCCAGGAATAATTTCTTCACACACCTGCACTGATTAGCACCCTGCTAAATTCTCTAGGGGCCCCTCTGCAAATCTCTGGAGTTCTCTCTTTGTGTAGCTCTCTCCTCTCTGGCACACTGCCCTATAAACTCTACCTGCCTTGATTGTCCTTGAATGGTCAGCTCTATCTTTTCAACTTAAGCCATTCACCAGGTTGTGCCCAGATACCCTCTCTTGGTGCCATGGCTTGGAAATTCTCCCAAAATAGTAAGACAGGGCACTTGTAGGACTCACATCATTTGTTTCCCCATCACTCAGGGATCACTGTACTTCACTGCCTGATGCTCAATATCTTGAAAACTGCAGTTTAATATATTAATATATTTTACCTTTTTTTTTTCTTTTTTTTTTTTTTTTTGTGGTTGTTTCAGCCAGGAGGGTAAATTAGTTCCCTATTATTCCATCTTTGCTGGAAGCAGAAGTTCCAAATTAGTTCTAAATTAAAAAAAAAAAAAAAAAGTATGTCAGTGGGAGAAGAGGGGATAGTGTCATCAGTGCTAGAATGATAGAAATGTTTGTTGTTAGAATGCCGTTCATTATGGCTGTAGAATGATATTTTTGCCTATAGTAACCAGCCTGATTAAATGGAAAAAAAAAAATGGGCTTTGCAGCTAGTGGTTTGAATTCCAGCTCTGTCACCAGCTGCATGACTTTGAACAAGTTAGTCTTTCTGAGCCCTAGTTTCTCTACCTATCTATAAAAGAAGGAGAATATGAGTATCTGACTCATGGCGCGATTGTAAGGATTAGATGAGATAACATATGCAAATTACCTGCTACAGTGTTTGACACAAGGTAGCCTCTAAACAAATGTTTATTCCTTTCTTTATATTCGTTGCTCTTATTCCCCATTCTCCCCATTTCCTCTATAAAATAATTGCTCATTTTTTCTATTGAGGTTTTAAATAGTCTGGGAGAAGAGCAAAAGTTTTCATTATGAATTTCTTCAGGATATAAGACATAGAGTTTTTGTTCCTTTCTTCCTTTATTTCTTCATACATCAAATGCCCACTACATAAAAGGCAGTGTGGGGGCGCCTGGGTGGCTCAGTCGTTCAGCGTCTGTCTTCGGCTCAGGTCATGATCCCAGGGTCCTGGGATCGAGTCCCGCATCGGGCTCCCTGCTCGGCGGGAAGCCTGCTTCTCCCTCTCCCACTCCCCCTGCTTGTGTTCCCTCTCTACCTGTCTCTCTCTCTCTGTCAAATAAATAAATAAAATCTTTAAAAAAAAAAAAAGTGTGCTGCAACGTATGACATAAAATATGCATAACAGAGTCCTTGCTTTCCAAGAGTTCACAGACCAGCATGTGCGGTGGGCAAATAACCCACGATGTGATAAGATGGCACGACAGAAACACCATGTCTGTCCTGTTTGCAAAAGAGAAAGTTGGCGGCTTGCTGGCTGACAGATAAAAGCACCATGTCTGTATCCAATCTGTCTTCAGCCCCTTTTGTTGTTTACTTCTTCAATATCTGATTTATTTCAAGGCTCAGGCTCTGATCCAGCTGACCCTGTCATTGTAGAAACCATTTGATTCTTCCTACTTAGTGTGTTCAAAAGTCACTTTGTGGTAGACCGTATCCTTAATGAGCTGACAAAGTTGGGGCCAGAGTTCCCTGAGTCACGGCATCTCATCTGGGGGACTCATTGCCTCTGGACAAGAAGTGATTACCTGAGGCACTGACTTTAGGAAAAGATGAAAGGCATCTCTTTATAAGCTCCCTTGATCTTGACACTGAAGGCCTAGATGGCATTCTCATCAAGCTTTTACCAGCTCATCACCAACCAATCAATAGGAATTTGGCAGAGAAGAAGAAAGAAGGACAAGATTCTTCTCCTTCAGGCAGGGAATTAAAACTAGCAAGTTAAAGAAGGGCACAGAACTGGGAGCGAGGATCCCTGACTTCCAGTCTAGTCCTTTCATGTAAAATGGCGTTAGAAGTCTACTTTGGAATTTTGAAATCTAGGCTCTAACTATGCAAGCAATTAATAAGGTAGTACAAAAGCCCAATAAAGATTTATTATCATTTTTGTACTTTAAGAAATGTTTTAGTCTTTGCAGTGCAGCATTAGGTTTGTCTGTATGAGACCAGGAAAATTCAATTTCCCTTCTGACTAAAGGAAATTAGTAAATAAGTGTTTTTTTTTTTCTTTAATGCTACTTCAATGGAAACAGAGGGGGAGGTGCTAACAAACCAGAGAAGAAGTTGCAGGCTTTGGTGAGACAGATTAACTATCTCTAGTCACCCACCTGAATGTGGGTGACTCAGGCTGCCAGTGTGTGTCATGCGGTATCGTATCCTGTCCGGAAATTACCCCACTGGCTGGAGACCCAGAATTCAGTTAACACTTCTGGGGTGGATGCAAATGGCAATTTGACCCTGCCCATCTCTAAACTATGGTTTTGGAGATAAACTCCTTGAGGGAGGAACTGGTCCTTAATATATGTCTACTGAGGGGTGCCTGGGTGGCTCAGACTCAGTCGTTAGGCGTCTGCCTTCGGCTTGGGTCGTGGTCCCAGAGTCCTGGGATAGAGTCCCGCATTGGGCTCCCTGCTCAGCGGGAAGCTTGCTTCTCCCTCTGCCTGCCGCTCCCCCTGCTTGTGTTCCCTCTCTCGCTGTGTCTTTCTCTCTGTCAAATAAATAAATAAAATCTTAAAAAATATGCCTATTGATTGAGTGCTGGGCATCCCAATGCTACTTCAGTTTCTAAGAGGCAGCTTAGAATAATAGCTTGGCATATGGGGTTTGAAGTTGGAGTCCCCCTCTGCCACTAGCCAGGAGTGTAAGTCAATTAACCTCTCAGAGTTTCAGTTTTCTCATCTATAAAATGGGAATCACAGTTATCTGATTAGGCTGATATACGGATTACATGAGGTAACACAAATATAGGTGGAGCTAAGGCAGAGCAATGATGGTAACCATTAAGAACTTAATAGGGTAGGAGAAGGAAGGGGAAAATGAAGGGGGGTATCAGAGGGAGAGATGAACCATGAGAGACTATGGACTCCGAGAAACAAACAGGGTTTTTAGAGGGGAGGGGGGAGAGGGGATTGGTTAGCCAGGTGATGGGTATTAAGGAGGGCACGTACTGCATGGAGCACTGGGTGTTATACGAAAACAATGGGTCGTGGATCACCACATCAAAAACTAATGATGTATTCTATGGTGACTAACATAACATAATAAAATTAAAAATAAAAAACTTAACAGGGTAGGAAGAACAAGAATTGTTTTCATTTCACAGATGAGGAAACTGAGGTTCAATGGGCTCCAGTACTTTGTCTCAGGCCACACAGCTAGGAAAGGGGGGGCCCTCATGCCAGATCCTATGATTTTAGACCCTCCATCTGTCCAGAACTGTCTCCACCATGGGCTGCTTAAGGTGGAGAGATGTCATGACCTATCCAGTGGGCCAAACTTGAGTCTAGAATATGGGGATATTCTCACTGCTGTTGTCCTCCCCGTTGTTCTGCGCCAAATGTTGCATGCCATATTTAAACAAGGGACCCCCTACAGATTTTCTTTGATAGTAAAAGGATAGGGCATTGATATTTCTGTGAGTTATCATTGGCATCTGAGCCTCAGGCACCGTCATGAACTCGCATTTTTACTCTGCAACTGACATTCAGTTTCCAAACAGGAGAAACCTCTTACAGAGACCCCTGACAGTAGCCATTATCTGCTCTTAGATAAGAGCTTAGAAAAGTGACAGATGCTGACCTTTTAATCCTTGTTGCATATAGCCATAAAGCTATTCTTTATGACTTAAAACAGTTAGCTTCCATTGAACCAAACATGTTAGATGATTTACATACTTATCTTTCATTACAACATCCCTGAGAGATAGTTTATTATCTCTGTTTTATGATTTTTCCCAAGGTTATATACTGTTAAGGAACAAAAATTCAACCAAATAAATTTATAAATCTAATTGGCCTTATCCATGATTCATGAGTCAGATAGCATCCCATCTAACAAATAGAAGGGTGCTCCAGAGGAGTTGTACAAAATGGAAGGCTTTTATAGGCAGAAAGAGGCTGGGCAAGGAGGTTATTAGCAAAAGAAATAAAAGGACTGTTTCAGTCAAGGTCACCTTCCCTTGTGGGTAATCTTGCAGATTACCATACTAGTGTTGATCAGGAAATTCCAGACTGATTGGTTTAAAATTCCACACCTGGTTGAGGCTGAACCTACAGTTCGATTAGGTATTAAGGCTTGGAGGAGCTTAACAAAAGTGACTCCATTTTGGGCCTGTTGTTCCTTTATTTACTTATTTATTTGCTATTTATTTAAATTCAAGTTAGTTAATGTACAGTGTAGCACTGGTTTCAGGAGCAGAATCCAGTGATTCATCACCCACATATAACACCCACTGTCCATCCCAGCAAGTGCCCTCCTTAATGCCCATCACCCAGTTACCCCATCCCTCCATCCACCTCCCCTCCAGCAACCCGCAGTCTGTTCTCTATATTTAAGAGTGTCTTATGGTTTGCCTCTCTCTCTGTTTTTATCTTATTTTATTTTCCCTTGTTTCTTTTCTTTTTTTTTTTTAAGATGGAGGCGGGGGGGGGGGGCAGTGGGAGAGGGAGAGAGAATCTTACACCGCGGAGCCAGACATGGGGCTCAATCTCATGACCCTGAGATCATGACTTGAGCCAAAATTAAGAGTTGGATGCTTAACCAACTTAACCACCCAGGTGCCCCTCCTTTCTCCTTTTTAAGAACACTTGGCAAAAAAGGTAGGATTTGAATATATGACTTCTTCAAAG
Source organism: Mirounga leonina (assembly GCF_011800145.1). Lineage (NCBI taxonomy): Eukaryota > Metazoa > Chordata > Mammalia > Carnivora > Phocidae > Mirounga > Mirounga leonina. The sequence continues at coordinate 38,530,232 of NW_023270377.1, forward strand.
AGGCTTCTCTCAAGCTTCTTCAACTCTATGACACTGCTTTGCTCTTAACAAACCAACAAACAGATATTTCATTTCGTTCATCAAAATTCAACTCAAAAAATACTTAATGAGCTGTTACTCTAAGTCTAGCCCTATGCTACAGTTCTAAGCAACTTAAAGCCTATGTTATTTTTTTGTGTTTTTGACTGTGCTATTTTAGGGAAAGTCATCATTTACATTGTTTAAAGCTACTGCCTGGCATATTTACTACACTTAATAATTATTTTGCAGAGGTGGGAGATGTAAAGATAAAATAATTTCATACCAAAGAAAGACCTCCATGTATAAGATCATTAGCTCTGTATAAATGGTATGAAACAGCACATGTGATGACATGTATCTTATTAGGATAACACATTTAAGGTGTAATATCAAGTTCTGAGCCAAAACCAGGTAGTGTAACTTTTGGACATTCTTATGTCACTGTGAAATAATTTAGGGCTAGAGCAGGGGTGGCTCAATATGGCCCGCAGGCCAGATTAGGCCTACAGAGGTATTTCATCTCTCCTTGGCTCCCACTGAGAACAAGCAACAACACTCAGCTGTGGGCGGATGCTGCCCGGCTGGTGCCCAGAACCCTGGCAGTACCGACTAGCTGCAGAGAGATGGGAGGGCCGGTGTGAATCTGGCCTCCCAGCCCCTGCTGGCTGGTATCCCACAGAGCTGGGCCTGGCGAAGCTCACCCACGGACTCAGGCGTGCGAGAGTGGCAGAGAGAGGAGAGTAGTAGCGGAACTGCCATAGACGGTTCCCCTCCTGCTTGCGCAGGACTCCAGTCCCTTCAGTGGGTCTTTGAGGTCCCGGGAAGGATTCCCGTGCACTTGGCAGCAGTTTGCGCCTGCTGGATGCTGCCCCTCTCAGCAATCTGCCGCCAGTCGTCCACCGTCGCCGAGTCCGGAGTCTCCAGAGGCCACAGCTGCATCTTGCTCTGCGGCGTATGGTGGGGAAGAATGTCGTTCTTCTGTTGAAGTTATGCTTCGTTTTTGTTTGTGGAATCTTACCGCCCCCCACCTCAGAACTTGAAACCTTGGGGAGCAGCGAGGCCTGAGACAAAGCAGAGCCGCAGACAGGACGCTGGACTCAGCAACGCTGCTCTCCTCTGATGGCCAGATCTTTGTGCCTTATTCCTCCTCTGTTAGTATGAGCTTTTCCCTAAGCCACTTGCAGTCCCTCACGTAAACAGGCGTCTGGAGTGCCAAGCTCCCAGCTTGCCAGACGTATCCTTGCTGTTGGAACGCCGGTAGCGGGCACAGTCTAGGTCACAAGGAGACCCTAATACACACATGTCTGAGTGGCTTACAAGCAACGGACATTTATTTCTGTTAGTTCTGGTGGCTGGGAAGTTCAAGATCAAGGAACGAGAAGTTTTGGTGTCTGGTGAGAGCCTGGTTCCTGGTTCACAGACAGTCGTCTTCTCACTGTCCACACATAGTGGAAGTGGGGAGAGAATCCTCTGGGGTCTCTTTTTTATGAAGGCACTGATCCCGTTCATGAGTGCTTTGTGGTTTCAGAAAGATCTGGCAAGCTTTTAATAGTGTGTATCTTCGCTTAAGGGTAATAAACTTGAAAATGAAAGTTAAGAAAGACTGATACAATTAGGTACACAGTTGTCTCTGTTCTGACCCCTGGTTCAATCACCTACCAAAGGCCCCACCTTTAATACCATCACCCTGGGGATGACGATTGCAACATAAGCATTTTGAAGGGACAAAAACATTCAATCTGTGCAAAAAGTTACTAATGAAATTATCAAATCCACCTATTATTGACCTTGACTTGACACAATGCAAATAATTAGAATTCTAAGATTTTGCCCATGTTCAGGAAAATTATTTTAGGGAAATTTCAAGACTGTAAATATGACTTAATATGGGGTCCAGAAATGCAAAAGAAGAGAAAAAAAGGCCTGGGTAATATAGAAAGAGTGGCGGATAGGATGGAAAAATTTAAAAGGATTATATTTTGGGGGCTCCTGGCTGGCTCAGTTGGTAGAGCACGCAACTCGATCCCAGGGTCATGAGTTCGAGCCCCATGTTGCGTGTAGAGCTCACATTAAAGAAAAACTAAAAGGATTGTATTTGCAGCCCATTTTAGGCTTAAAAGAGGAATTACGTTTTTGCAAGTGTCACAGCATGATGCACTTGTATTTTATAAATAAACTTTACATTTAGTCTTAAAAAAAAATCAATGTGGACAATAAAAAGCTTCCACATGGTAAACTATACAAGAAAACCAATTGTGATACAGAATGGAGAAGACATGTACCTAATTGTATCAGTCTTTTTTAACTTTCACTTTCAAGGTTATCACCCTTCAGTGAAGATAAACACTACTAAAAGCTTGTCAGCTCTTTTTGAGACAGGAAAAAGGATTGGTTCCTTTGCCTGTCTCAAGGAGATAGATGTGGACATCGGTGTCCTTCTACAAAGCAGTCGATGAGTCTAAACAAGATGAAGTGGCAGCATGTTGATGGAGTATATTCAGAGGTGACAAGCAGTCTTGCAGACAGCGATGTTTTCTTCATTATTCTGCAAACAAGACTTTAGAGAGCTTTTACAATAGGAAAAGAAAAAGAAAGTGCTAGGCCGAGGTTAGAAGTTAGGGAGGCATTGTGCCTTGAAGAGGGCCAGCTAACAGATTAGGACAGAGTTTTCTCTTCCTGAAGGGCAAGAAGCACTTTCTTAAAAAAAAAAAAAAAGAAAGAAAGAAAGAAAGAAAGAAAACAAAAAGGAATATCTTAAACATTAAATTAGATCGTTCAGAGAATGAAATGTGCTTTAGACTGAATCAGAGTTCTTTTAAGAGATATGTTACAATTCCCCTGGCAAAGAGTGAACTGGGTAGTTCTTTGAACATTAAAGATGGTTAGAGCTGTGAAAGTTTAAAAAAAAATATTATCTGGTCCAATTTCCTCTTTTAAGAGTGTAGGAAGATGAGGCCCCAAGAGAGTTAATTAACTTACTCCAAGTGACAGGGAGCCAAGGCCAGCATTTCTATGCTATACCGAATGTACACTATGGCAAGCAAAATTACAGGACTCCTGGGGGGGGGGGCGGGGTTTGCGGGGGAGGACTAAGAGGGAAACAAGTCTTCAGCCACCATGTAGTGGCTACCATTTTCTTCTCCTTTCAGAGTTCCCCTTACTGTGTAATACTTAGGTGGGGCACCCTCTCCTGAAAAACACATGGCCACAATTTCCTGTGTCCTAAGTAGGACTCCTCAAGGTGCCAATGCTGTTCTGTGAAAAAGGGTACCTCTTTACTTTTCTTTTCTCTCTTTTTTTAAAAAAAGATATTTATTTATTTAGAAAGAGAGGGAGAGGACGCGAGTGGGGGAGGGGCAGAGAGAGAATCTCCAGCAGACTCCATGCTGCGCACAGAGCCTCACATGGGGCTTGATCCCACGACCCGGAGATCACTACCCAAGCTGAAATCAAGAGTCGGATGCTTAATCAACTGAGCCACCCAAGTGCCCTTCTTTTCTTTTTTTTTGTCTGAAACTGTGTTTGACTGCCTAGTGGACATTATTATTATTATTTTTTAAAAGTAAACTCTACACCCAACATGGGGCTCAAACTCACCACCGTGAGATCCAGAGTTGCATGCTCTACCAACTGAACCAACCAGGGTGCCTTATTATTTATTTTTTTAAAGTAATCTCTATACCCGGGGCACCTGGGTGGCTCAATCAGTTAAGCGTCTGCCTTCAGATCAGGTCATGATCCCAGGGTCCTGGGATTGAGCCCTGCATTGGACTCCTTGCTCAGTGTGGAGTCTGCTTCTTCGTCTCCCTCTGCCTGCCGCTCCCCCCCGCCCGCTGGTGCTCTCTCTAAAATAAATAAATAAAATCTTTTTTTTTTTTTTAAGTAATCTCTATACCCAACATGGGGCTGAACTCACGACCCCGAGATTAAGAGTCACATGCTCCACTGACTGAGCCAGCCAGGCACCCCTGTTATTTTTTTAATGTAAGGTTTTTGGCATTAACTGGCATGGGACTCTGGCATCCACACATTAGACATTTGGCAGGAAATAGAGTGGCAGGTGGAATTGGCTGTTGCTTGTTGCATGAGTGGCTTTTTTTTTTTTTTTTAAGATTTTATTTTTAAGTAATGACTACACCCAAGTGGGGCTCATACCTACAACCCCTGAGATCAAGAGTCGCAAGCTCTATTGACTGAGCCAACCAGGGGCCCCTTGAGTGGCTTTTATTAATTTTCAATGGGTGCAAAATGAAACCAAGGACTATAGCTGTACATCTTTCTTCTCCTGAGGAAACTTGAGCCCCTAAGGGAGTCAAGACTTTTGGTGAGAAATCTGCTTTGACCCACCAGCAATTAACACAGAAGTGGGTTAGGGGAAAACTCATTGCTATTCTTTTCACTTCTTGGTTCACCACGTACTTGCCATGTGACCCCTGGGCAAGTTACTTAATTCCTCAAAAACTTAAGTTTCCTCATTTGTGACATAAGGATAAGAAGAGTACCTAACTCAAAGATCTTTTGAATAAAAAAAGAGACAATGTGTTAAGTCACCTAGCACCATGCTGAGTCAATAAATATCAGCATTCTACCCCACCCCCCCCAACCCCCTGGCTCCTGGGTTGGTGCAGAGCTGGTGTCAGAAGCCAAAATAGCTGGGGCCCAGTTGGTATTGCCAGTGTAGATGCTTGTGAGCTTCAGCGTGTGGGTGGCTATGGTGCCCCCCTTCCCCTGTGTACCTTCCCCTGCAGGAAATAACCTGCACTCAATTGCGTCTGCAAGATTGAAAAGAGTAGGGGTGATTAGAAGTTGTAAAGGTTTCTTGAAGTCAAAATGTTTCAAAGAAATCCGTGGCAGTTATGTGGTAGAGATTCAAGGAGATGAAATGACATGAATCATTTGGGAGTTGATTAAAGAAAAACTCATTTTTCCCTACCTGAAACTGGACCTGCACATCTATGCTTTAGGCATAGAGAATCGTGATGCCACCAATGACGGGGTCACCAGGGATGCTGCAGAAGCTATAAAGAAGTACCACGTTTGTATCACGTGTGCTACCATCGTCCCCGATGAGAAGAGAGTTGAGGAGTTCAAGTTGAAACAAATGTGGAAATCACCAAATGGCACCGTCTGAAATATTCTCGGCGGCACCATCTTCAGGGAAGCTACTATCTGCAAAAATATCCCCCAGCTTGTGAGCCGATGGATAAAACCCATCATCATAGGTCACCATGCTTAATGGGGATCAAGTAAGCCATGTTGGCATAGTTTGATTTTGCATACTCTTTTTCATGACCTTTGGCCGCTCAGAAGTTCTGATGTATATGTTTTATTCTTTTGTGTCTACTCCCTTTAAGTGAGGTGCAAAATAGAAAAATGTGTATGTGTATATGTGTATATTTGGGTATATTTAGGTAGAAATAAATGTAGATAAACTTACAGATAAAAAATAAATATCAGCATTAATATTCCCTACCATTAATTTTAGCAGGAAGCAATAGTTAGAGCAAAAGGACTGGCCAGGATAGGGAAATTATTTATTTCCTTATATTTTTGGTTGTTGGCAGAGAGGCATAGGAGTGTTTAGACTACTGATTATCTAGATTATTTTGAAAATTTTAGAGGGCAGTCAGGACACAAGCAGTAAAGAAATCAGAACTGGCTTGGGGAAAGGGGACTCATGGATACATATAAATCCAAATTTCCCCAGACTTTACCAGTTTATTATGGAAAATAAGGTGAAATTGACATTAATGCTCAGGTTTTGCTAGTTCAGTATGCCCACTGATGGATCCAGCACTTTGATCCCTTGAAAAATCCCTTTCCCCTATGGTTTTTGGAAGTCTTCAGAGAAGTGTCACATGGCTCACAAACAAATCTGCTTCTCAGGGGAGCTGCCAGGCATTGCTGCGTCTGTTGGAGTCTTGTTTATTTATGTAGGGCGTCCTGGCATCAAGGTGTCTGCTGTAGATCCCTCTGTAGGCCTCTGCCTTTAGGGACCCTAAAAATAGCTCAGATTGAGGGACTCTGCTGAGCAGCAGAGGAAATCATGTTCTCTTCATTTCACCCATCCTTGTCTCCTGGTTACCTTTGACAAAAAACTTTTCTTCATAGTCCCTATTACTCCTATGCAAAGAAAGTTATTTAAAAAGATGTTCAGAGGTCTTGTAAGTAGCTCAGCAAAACTCCTCTCCCTTCACAGCGCGCACACACACACACACGCACACAGAAACATTCAGGCATCCTTGATATTTTTCATTTGCTTAGAGTTATAGGTCTTAAAAGCAACCTGTTTGTATTTACTTAAACACAGGGCACAAGCACGCAGATTCAAGTAAACAGTTACATTATTTATGATTCTTGGATGACACAATTCTATTTAAACTGTAGCACCAATATACTGATATTCTGCCTTAGAAATAATTAAGTTTGTTGGCAGTAAAATAAATTTGGCCGTGCGCTATTTCATTATCCACAAAAATTCTTACTCTAGCTCAGATTTTCTCAATGTGTTATTTAGGAAGGCATCCCAGAATATAAATTGTTTTCATATTCTGTTTCATTATCAGCTCATTTTTCAGATGTCTGTGTGAGGCATAACAGTTAAGGTATGAGATATGTTGATAGTGTTAAAAAATCCATTCCAAAATGAATGAAACTGCAAGAGGGATTGCAACTGCTTTTATCTGATTGATATGGATATACAGAACGATGAACTTTATTATTATACCATTTCTCCGGAAGAACCTAAACTGTTACCTCACGGGGTAGAAACAAATAACCAACCAGTATCATCTAGAAGAATACGACATCTGTGAGCATGATATCAACCTTAAAATGGTCAAATTGTACCCTGAATCAACAGTGATGCCATGTTCCTTTCCTTTTATGAATGCTAGATAGATATACTTGTTAGAACCTTCTAAAACCTACTTCTGTATTTAACCTTTATAGTCTATTGGGGTGATGACTTCTTTTTATACTCCTTTGTTTTTATTGGTTCTAAAACAAGGGTCTTAGAATATTTTAGCTAAAAATAATTTTAAAATGCAATATCCCCGGGACATCTGGCTGGCTCAGATGACCTGAAGCATCTTCAGGTCATGATCCCAGGGTCCTGGGATCGAGTCCTGCATCTGGCTCTTTGCTAAGCAGGGAGCTTGCTTCTCCCTCTGCCTGCTGCTTCCCCTGCTTGTGCTCTCTCTCTCTTTGACAAGTAAATAAATAAAATCTTAAAAAAAAACTGAAATATCTGGGGCGCCTGGGTGGCTCAGTCGTTAAGCGGCTGCCTTCGGCTCAGGTCATGACTCCAGGTCCTGGGATCGAGCCCCGCATCGGGCTCCCTGCTCGGCGGGAGGCCTGCTTCTCCCTCTCCCACTCCCATTGCTTGTATTCCCTCTCTCGCTGTGTCTCTGTCAACTAAATAAAATCTTAAAAAAAAAAAAAAAGAAATATCCTCATTTTCCAGAAGAGGAAACTGAAGTCTAGCAGTCCCAAGCTATAAGATATATAGAAGATATAAAATTAATATACAAAAATCAGTTTTATTTCCACTTACTAGCAACAATAAAAAAATGGATAGAAACCAATTCTACTTTGTACACCTGAAACTAATATTACACTGTATGTTAACTAATTGGAATTTAAATAAAAGTTAAAAAAACACAATTCTATTCACAATACCATCAAAAAGAATAAAATACTTACTTCTAAATTTAACAAAAGAAGTATAAGATTTATATACTGAGAAGTATACAACATAGCTGATAGAAATTAAATAAGATTTAAGTAATAGAGGGTAATATTACGTTCAAGGATTGGAAGCCTCCCTATTATTAAGGGGACAGTTTTTCTCAAACTGATCTATAGATTCAACACAATCCCTATTAAATTCCAATTTTTTTTTTTTTTTGGTAAAAATAGACAGATTCTTCCTAAAACATATGAAAATGCAAAGGATATAGAACAGCTAAAACATATTTGAAAAAGAAAAACAAGTCAGGAAAATTTAGGCTAGCCAATTTAAAAACTAACTGGAGGGGCACCTGGGTGGCTCAGTCAGTTAAGCATCCAACTGTTGAATTCAGCTCAGGTCATGTTCTCAGGGCTGGAGGATCAAGCCCCTCATCTGGCTCTGTGCTCAGTTGGGAGTTTGATTGAGATTTTCTCCCTCTGCTCTCCCCCCAACTCATGCTCTCTCTCTCTCTAAAAATTAATAAATAAATCTTAAAAACTAAGTGGAAAGCAAAAGTAATGAAGACATAAGGATAAACATCAACAATGGAACAGAATGTAGTCCAGAAATAAACCCATACATTTATGATCAATTGATTTTCAACAAAGATGCCAAGGTAATTCAATGGAGAAAGCACAATCTTTTTCTTTTCTTTTCTTTTCTTTTCTTTGAGAAAGCATTACCTTGTATTTTATTATTTGTTTGTTTGTTTGTTTATTTATTTAAGTAGGCTCCACTGGGCATGGAGTCCAACACAGGGCTTGAACTCATGACTGTGAGATCAAGACCTGAGCTGAGATCAAGAGTTGGACACAACCGACTGAACTACCCAGGTACCCTGAGAAAGCATAACCTTTAAAAAAATAATACTAGAACAACTGGATATTTATATGAAGCAAAATGAACTTAAACTTTCTCCTCTCACCATTAACAAAAATAGTTAACCCCAATAGGATCATAGACTTAAATGTGAAGACTGAAACTATGAAAAAGCATAAGAAGAAATCTTTTTAACTTTGGATTAGCCAAAGATTTCTTATATATGTTACCAAAAGTACTATCTATTATTAAAGAAAAAAAAAAGATAAATTGGACCTCAACAAAATCAAGGTCTTTTACTTTTCAGAAGACTCCATTACAAAAATGAAAATATAAGTCACAGACTGAGAGAAAATTTTTGCAAATAACATACATGATAAAGAACTTGCATCTAGAATATAGATCAAACTCCTATAATACAAGAATAAAGAAATGACTCAATTGAAAAATGGTTTTGAATAGACACCTCACTAAAGAAGGTATACAAATGGCAAATAGAGTCATTGACAAATGTAAATTTAAACAGAGAGAGATAGCAATGTGTACCAACTAGAATGATGATAGTAAAAAAGGCATAATACCAGTGTTGTCAAGGATGTGGAGGAACTTAAACTTCCGTAATGGTGCTGGTAGGAATATAAAATGGTATAGCTACTTTGGAAAGTAATGTGGCAATTTCTTAACAAGTTAAAGATATACTTTCCTAGAATCTACCCAAGAGAAATGACAATATATGTGCAGAAAGTCTTGTCTGTAAATGTTCAGAGCTGTATTATTTGTAATAGCAAAACAAAACATGGAAAAAATCTAAATGTCCATCAGCTAGTGAACATCTAAACAAAATGTTATGTTGCCATTTTGCTGAATACCTCTCAGCAACTGAGCAATAAAAAAGAATGAACCACTGATGCATGCAGCAGCATGGATGAACCTCAAAAACATCATGAAAATGAAAGAAGCCAGATGCAAGAACTGCATAAGATTCCATTTATATGAAATTTCTAGAAAAGCCAAAATTATAGTTTAAAAAAGCAGGTCAGTAGTTGTGTAGGGATGGAGTCTGGAGTCAGGATGGATGGCAAATGGGCACAGGGAAACATTTTGGGATGACAAAAATTTTGTAAGACTGGACTGTGGTGATGGCTGTACAACCACATACGTTTATTGGAATTCATTGAACTATAAACATAAAATTGATGAATAATATGGTATGTAAATTATATCGTGATAAAGCAGTTGAAAGCATATTGGAGAAGGGGATATACTGATCATTGGTTGATTTTTTTACTTCCTAGTATTCTTTCCACCTTATTTTAGTACCAGCATTGTAATTCTTTCCCTGTGCTGTACAATCTGTGGAACTATTAAATTACTCTCTGTTCCCCAAGCCAAGGGGTAGGCAGTTAGTATTCTCTTTCGTAAGAGAGAAAATTCTACTTCAAACTCTCTTAAGAAAAAACAAAGTAAGTGGTTGGCAGTATTTGAAACCTACATATAATTAGATTCAGCTTTGGTGGTGGTGGTGGTTGGGGGGGCGAGGCACAAGGAAAGTCTCTCTGGCAACTTCACCAGAAACTGACCCACTTTGAGGTTTCTTTCTTTGGGGAGATACTGAGTTCCTAGTCAGTTTTACATGCCATAGTTATGAGTTGTTGGATGGGGACATTTTCATCTATAATGTAAAGAAGCAGATATGAGGTTACTGGGAACCTAAAGGGCTGGACTAAGGTGGATGGCCCTTGATTTTGCCTGCTTCACATCCATTCCATTTTTTGGTACTGGTGAATTTCTTAGGAATAGTCTCTTTCTGTTTTGGAAAATGGGAATGAGGTGAGCATATGATTCTAGTTAAACTAATCAGATGTTTTGTTCAATAAATGGGAAACTTGTGTAGACTACGGAGAAGACTGTACTTGGTTTGAACAAATTCATTCAAAAGAGGGTGCCCAGCTGACTCCTGGAGCTCCCTTGGATCTGAGTGTTCAGCATCCGCATCAATTATATAAACTATTGCAAGGATTTCTTTCCTTTTTTTTTTTTTTAAAGATTTTATTTATTTATTTATTTGAGAGAGAGAGAGAGAGAGAAACAGCATGAGAGGGGATAGGGTCAGAGGGAGAAGCAGGCTCTCCGCTGAGCTGGGAGCCCGATGTGGGACTCGATCCCAGGACTCCGGGATCATGACCTCAGCGAAGGCAGTCACTTAACCAAATGAGCCACCCAGGCGCCCCTCAAGGATTTCTAATAAATACTGTTTTTGCATAAGTCAGATTTAGTGAATCAGCAGCAGGCATTATTAAAATAAACCAGCAATTCTCTTGATAGAAATATGAACAAAAATAGATAATTGATGAAAAGATATGTTGGAAATTCTGCTTTGGTTTTTGGTTATCTACCACATTTGTGTTTGTCCTTCATGAGCATGTGCAAGAATGTGTATCTGTGTGTGGATGCACAATTATCATATATCAGGCACAGTGAGGGGCGCCTGGGTGGCTCAGTTGGTTAAGTGACTCTTGGTTTTGGTTTAGGTTGTGATCTTGGAGTCGTGAGATTGAGCTCCAAGCTCAATGGAGTCTGCTTGGTATTCTCTCCCTCTCCCTCCCCCTCTGCCTTTCGCTCTGCTTGCATAACTCTCTCTCTCTAAAATAAATAAATAAAATCTTAAAAAAAAAGAAAAGGGGCACAGTGAGACTGTCAGCAGGTAGTATGAACCCTTTCAATACTCCGTATATTTTGAGCCTAGGAAGTGTAGTTTGAAAGAACAGGATTAATACAGTTGTAGAAGCAGAATAACATAAATCCCTCCTTCGAAGAAGGAAAGTTAGTTATGTTAGTTTGCTTTATGCAAGGAATCAGCTTTAATGAAAGAGGAATGGTAGGGCCAAGGAGACCTCAAAGCACCCTGTTGATTCAAGTCTTATGTTGTTAATTGCTTCTCTTTGATGATAAAGAAAACTATGCAAACAGAATCTATAAGCCCAAGGACCTAAACAAAAAACTTGCCTTCTAACACATCAGGTTGAGACGACCTTTCAAGTAAGACTAAAACTTGGTTCTGCTCAACAGTAATTGGCAGATTCCTGGGATGTGTTTCCATTCATTGTCAAAACCACAGACTCTCCTGCTCTCATGCTGTTTTATCAGCCAACTAGAACATCAACCTTTGTGTTGTCAAAATCATGAAAAATATTTGGATAATTATGGTAGGACAAAAAGCATGACTGGCACAGAAGAGAAATGATGGTCCAGAAAGTGTACTTAGCTTTCTTCAGACATATCCAAACTTAAAGTTCTTGGTTTTACTATCTATACACATTCGGAATAGGCTTTTTTAAAAAAAAGGATGATTTTTTTATTCCACTGTTTCCCTTTGGCCAAGACAAGCATAGAATAAAAGTGCTTCTGACCATGTCTAAATCCAAAAGTAATCTGGACTTTGTGCTTCTACAATATATAATCCCTGCCCCTCTGTGGCAGGGGATAGAGTTATTTGCTAATTTTCTTCTACCAGATGAGAAGAAGTGGAGGTGGGACCTAGAGCAGAGCTCAGAGACCACTAATAGGCAACTGTTTGTTATGTTAATAATACAATAACTGATATATTTTTCATATAACACTTAATGAATTATAAAGGCATTTCTAAAAAACAAAATAAAGTCACTTCTATCCTGTCATCACTAATGAGACTTCACGAACAATAGATTTGCAATTGGAACTGCAAGGACCAGAGGAATCTTGGAGTTGGAATATTAATTGCATTTTAAACCACAATCTTTAGTTGCCTACCTATTGTTTGAAAATGTCTAGTATATGATTATTTAACGATACTTAAAAAAATAGCTGGATAATTTAAGTAGGATTGTAGAAGTGTCAGTATCAGTAACTTGATTTTTGTTTTGTTTTTTATTGCAGAGGGGGACAGAATCAGTAACCTTTAACTATAGTCCTCTTTCTAGACTAGCATACTCCAATTATAAATAAAAAGAAGCTGAGGGGCGCCTGGGTGGCTCAGTCGTTAAGCGTCTGCCTTCGGCTCAGGTCATGATCTCAGGGTCCTGGGATCGAGCCCCGCATCGGGCTCCCTGCTCTGCGGGAAGCCTGCTTCTCCCTCTCCCACTCCCCCTGCTTGTGTTCCCTCTCTCGCTGTGTCTCTCTCTGTCAAATAAATAAATAAAATCTTAAAAAAAAAAAGAAGCTGAAATATTTAGGTTCTTTCCTTATAATGAAGAGGTGAATAATAATTCCCATATGTGTTTTGTGATAAGATGTGACTCTTACTTGACCTGCCATTAATCTTAAACCAAGAGATACACTTTTATGAAGTGTCAAATCATTGGCTCCAAATCAAATTCTATCCAGTATCCCTCCATGTAATCAGCTGTCGTCCTCAGTAACAGGTAGGAGACAATGCCCTACTTTCACTTTATTCCTGCTAGAGAGCTCCAGCTTCAGAGTCTGGCTAAGACTCAAGGACATAATAGGGAGTCTGGTTTATATAAAATAAAGAGATAAAATTCCTGCTTTGTTTCCTCCCTTTCCTCACCCCCAACTTGTCCTCTAGCACATTCTTATTCCTCTCCTAGGCCAGTGATATTTGCTAGAAGGATGTCTCACCTTAGTGTCCTCTCTCACATCATTCAGCCTTATTATCATCCCGGCATCATTAGTGGGGTCATGCAGAGGTTTCATCTGCTTAAAGAAAGGAGTGAGTCTACTGAGGCAGTTCTTCTCTTGAGAATTCCAATTAACCTATTATTTTGAACCATCTTTCTATGTGGTCATTGGGTATGACCATAGATGCTGATCAGTTCTTTCTGTATTTGGTATCGTTCCTATTTTTTTTTTTTTTAAGGTTTTATTTATTTGACAGAGAGAAAGACAGCCAGAGAGGGAACACAAGCAGGGGGAGTGGGAGAGGGAGAAGCAGGCTTCCCGCCGAGCAGGGAGCCCGATGCGGGGCTCGATCCCAGGACCCTGGGATCATGACCTAAGCCGAAGGCAGACGCTTAACGACTGAGCCACCCAGGCGCCCCGGTATCGTTCCTATTTTTTTAAGGGAGGGTTACTCTCAATTCCCTACATCTAGTATTTCCTCTTAAACAGATAAATACAGAACCATACTTTTTTGGTTAGATGGGCTTAAGACATGAAACAGGACATCTCTGTCTATCTAAAGAGAAGTAAAAACTCGTATTTTATGACTAGACACCTACCCATGTATGTTAACCACAATCACCATTATAATTTTTTCATTTGTCAAGAGAATAATGTTCTATGAAGTTATCTTCACTGAAGATTGAAAATACATAAATAATTAAGAAGAAGGGTAGGTGCCTTTGTTTGGTGGTTTTTAATGTAGTATCACCTGGATTCATGTAACAAACTGGATAACTTTCCAAGGTTCTTTTCACCTTTATAATGACACCAAAAAGATGTTACTTTCTGGTTTTAAACCAGAAGTCAAGTAAGACTCCAGCACTGCTGCAAAGAAGGTTTTAGTCTAATTTTATCAGACTAAGTTACTTTAATCTTTTTTGGTGGTCTAGGTTTCACAAAGGGAAACGTAAAGTGCATAGCTTTCTGTATGTTATTAAAAGACATTTGAAAAGCTGATAGCATAAAACAGGTCAAGAGATAATAGGAGGACAAAAAATAAGTGGGAAAACGCTATAGGGAAAAGAAAGAGATAGGCAGGAACTTGCATGCTATTTTCAGTGTATACTGTGGTCTCAAAGATGATTACATTTCCTTAATAGGGGCTTCCCAGGTCCTACTGAGTTCAGGACAGGGCAATTTATTCTAATGAACAAGAAAGAAAAAAGCACAAAAATTGCTGTTATTCAGTCATTTGGGAGAGAAGGCCATGTTTTCAGTCTCTCCAATTCTTGATGGAATGTTATACATCTGATTTACCATATCAACGTGAGAATTGTAGTTATCTAAATGATTTTCGTCTCTTGGCACCTGGCATTTTATTCTTGCCTCCTAAGTTCCTTGCTCTAATTCTTTTTAAACTTCTCACCTTCCTTTGTTTATGTGTTGACTTCATTTTTGGAATGAATTGAGATTTGTCTGAAGCAGCTTTAACTTGATGTTTAACTTTCATGAGAGTCTGGCACTGAGTTTGACCTTTTGATACCTTTGGAAGAACCTTCCAAATGTCATTATCAGAGTGTTGGGAAGACCTGCCTCCTATGCCTCCTTTCTTTCCAACCCATTTCTCCCTGACTTAATTGCTAATGCCTGAGATTTTATCCTTTGAAAATTTGCCTCAACTGATATTAAAGTGCAGACGCTCCTGGGAAGATTCAGTCACTCACACTTTATTGTGAATGAGGCACAGGGCCTGGACTTTGATAAAGAGGCAGAGATTGAGAACTAGAGAGCTCTGGCGACCGGTGTGGCTGTCATTGCCATAGTGATGGTACAACTGCTGAATGTAGTCTGATCTACTCACCAGCTCTTTTAACAGGGAGTCACTTCGGGGACGCCTGGGAGGCTCAGTCGGTTAAGCGTCTGCCTTCGGCTCCGGTCATGATCCGGGGGTCCTGGGATCCAGTCTCGCATAGGGCTCCCTGGCCAGTGGGGGAACCTGCTTCTCCCTCTACCTGCCGCTCTCCCTGCTTGTGCTCTCTCTCTCTCTGACAAATGAGTGAATGAAATCTTACAACAAAACACGGAGTCACTTCGCTCACCTGAACCTCAGTGATTACATATAAAATATGGAGTAATAATGCTTGTCTGGTTTACCTAACAAGATTATTTGGAGGCTCAACGACAGTGTATGTGTAACAAAAGATTTGCAAATGGCGAAATGCCCTGCAAATTAAAGATACTAAAGGGCGCGACAGCAGGGGAAAGGAAGTGTGGCCAAGGCAATGTGCACCCATGCCACAACTCAAGTGGTTCCTGGTGCCACTTTGTCCAGGATTCATATATTGCCTTCTGTATATCACTGTGTTAAAGCAAACCAATTCTCTTTTCTCTTTGCTTTTCTTCTCCAGGCCGGTCCATACTAGGGAAGGTGAGAGAGGATGGCCATCAAAGCACAAGTCATCCTTTGCCTTAAAGGTTTATCTTTGCCCAGAACCTGAGTCTTTAATAAGAGAGTTATTTAGGTTTGTGGGAAGCAGTAATTCTTTAGGAACAGGCTTCTTCGAGGTTGAAGGACTAGAATGGTAAAGTAATATAGCAAAATGGAGTGGGGTTATATTTTAAAGAATGCACTAACAGCTTCCAATGAAGAAGCCACCCTTTAAACATGGTCAGGTTGCAGATGTATCAATTATTCTCCTTTTTCTTGTTCAAGACGACCATTAAGCCCTGATAAATGAATAAGCGCCTGCTACCACACAGCCAGGAGCACCAGACCGAGCTGTCCGTGTGTAGGAGGCAGGATAATGCACCCGAAGAAGCCACATCTTAACTCCTGGAACCTCTTGAGATGCTACGTCACATGGCAAAAGAGACTATGCAAATGTAATTAGGACAGGGAGACTCTCCTGCATTACCCACGTGTGCCCAATCTAATCACTTGAGCCCTTAAAAGCAGAGAACTTTCTCCAGATGGAGGCAGAAGAGTGAAACAGCCGAGACATGGGAAGCGTGAGAAGGATTTGACATGTCATTTCTGGCTCTGACATGCGATGGATGGTCACCAAGGAACAGACGTGGGCCTTTACCAGTGGAGGGTGGTCTCTAAATGGACAGCAAACAAAGAAATAGGGACCTACAATCGCAAGGAACGGAATTCTGCCAAAAACCTGAATGGGAAGGGAAGTAAAGTCTTCCCAGAGCCTCTGGATAAGAGTCCAGCTGGTGGACACTTTGATTTTGGCCTTGTAAAATTGGAAGCAGAGAAACCGGCTAAGATAACCTTATATTCTTACCCAAAGAAACTGAGAGTCAAGCCACTAATTTGTTCGTAACTAGTTATGGTGGCAACAGAAAATTAATACACCATGTGAGAGGCAACTGGACAGCAAAACAGTGTTTGTTGTTTCAAATAGTCACCCTTTTGGCCTTTATATTTGAATCATTATTTTTTTTTTCTGATTATAGCATCTGAACACCTAACACATGACTCTTTTTTTCTTAAGGCTTATTTATTTCAGTAATCTCTACATCCAACATGAGGCTCATATTCACGACCCCGAGATCAAGAGTCACATGCTCTACTGACTGAGCCAGCCAGGCGCCCCAGCACATGACTCTTTAAAAATCAGCAGATACCTTGGTTTCAGATGCTCTAGACTAAGTCCGACTTCCTTTATTTTTTAGTAATTCCTCCTGAGGTCCCTTACAGTGAATTTTGTACACAGTTCTCTCTCTCTCTAGAACATTTAAAAAGTTGAGATATAACTTACATTCCATAAAATGTACTATTAAGTGTAGAGCTTGATTTAAGTGTTCATATGTAAACACCTAAGGACCCTACTTAGGATGGAGAGATAGGATATTTACTTCAGTGGATGTCCCTGCATCCTTTATGTCCTTCCCTAATCAATACTTGCCTGACCCAGAGTCATCTGCTATTTTGACTTATATCACCACTGTTTAGGTGCACCTGCTGAAATTCATGTAAATGGAGTCAGTCATACAGAAGGTGCTTTAATGCCTGGCTTCTTTAGCTCAGCATGTTTTTGATATTCATTCATGTTGTTGTGATATTAATAGTTCATTCTTTTTTTTTTTTTATAGTACTGTAGAGTATTCTACTAGATGCATATGTTTGTGCATAGTCTCCCATGATGGTTATTTGGGTGGTTTCCAATTTTGAGCTATTATGAATAAAGCTACCATGAACCTTCTTGTACATGTTTTTTTGGTGGATATCCGTACTCACGTCTCATGGGTACATAGCTATGAGTGGAATTTCTGGGTTATAAGGTAGATTAACCTATATTTTGTCAAGTTATTCCAAACTCATGCTTCAAAATTGGTGAATTATGTCTAGCCATTTTCATGGGATGTATTATTAGAAATAATTTTATTTTTACAAATAAGCCAAGAACCTATAGGTATCATAACATACGTATGCTGTCTGCACTTAAGTAGAATTCAATTTTTTTTAAAAAAGCCCTACTCAGAAGAGCTGTGATTTAAAACAAAGCAGTTATAGGGGAGTTTGATTTTTCAAAACTTAGAATGCTGCACTAAAAGCAATTTCACTTCTCTCTGTATTACACTTGGCTTTGCAGCATTTTCTGCTCTGCTCAACTTAAGACCTATGCTTCTTACCTTGTGAACTTTCTTTATCACTGGACACCATCCTCAGCATGAGGAAGCACAGCATGAGCATTCATGATTTCACCCAAACAGCAATTTTCCCTTCCCTATTTCTGAGTGCTGAGGAGCCCAAACTTCTGTTTTGGAAAGAGGCTGATAAGTGCTCTGGGCCTTTGGAAAAGAGAGCTTGCTTTTACATCAGGCAGTTTGAATGGGCCTCCAAGAAGTTTCAGAGCACAAGTCATGCGCAACATGTGAGCAGCTGATCATAGACACGTTTTAGTCACAAGGCTGCAGTTACTGTGGTTCTCCATCCAGGTGATGTGAGGTGCTCCTTGAAAGGGTCTCCTCTGCACCATGGATTGGCTCCCAGGCATTGGCCATCCCACCACAGATTTTCCCAGACTCTTAGTGTTAGCTCTGCTTTTTTCCATGTGCCTCCAGGTCCTGCTCCACCCCCCACCTTCCTACATCCTCTACTTTCTTTATAATTCTTTGGTTATCATAGAAACTCTAGGTCTTATTTCCTTAAGCCTTCCCTTTTGATTCTTTGGCAACATTCAGAAGTAAAAAAATACACATTGCTGATTCTTTTCAAGGAAAAGAGTGTGTGTGCACAGAGGAGAAGAAAAGCAGAAATATTGCTATTTCAGTTATGTCATGTATTAGAGTTCTCCTGTGGAAAAGTATATATATGGTTGATTATAAGGAATTAGTTCATACAGTTATGGAGTCTGGCAAATCCAAAATCTGCAGTGTGGGCTGATAGGCTGGAGATCCAGGAGAGCCCATGGTACAATTTCAGTTCCAAGGCAGTCTGTTGGACAACCAGCAGTATAGTCTCCTACATTGCTTTTGCTTGAGGAAACTAGACTTTTTTCTGTTTAAGTTTTTAACTGATTGGATGAGGCCCACCCACATTACGGAGGGCAATCTGATTTAATAAAAATTTACTGATTTAAATGTTAATCTGATACAAAACCACTCTTCAAGTTGACAATAAAATTAACCATCACATGTCATTACAGTCATGACCTCCAGGAACACACTGTGGCTAAACTGGGCTCTATCAATGCCCCACTAGTGTAAACTTTCTCATTTTAGGGGAAAGACCACATTGTGGATTAAGATGATATGAATTTGATTCCCTGTGATCCTTGGTAGCTGTGTCATTTGGAAAGATCTTTTTTTTTTGAAAGATCTTTAGTTTCAGTTATCATACAACAGTTGTTCTCAACCTGGGGCAATTTGTCCCTCTTTCTACCCCCCCAGGAAATGTTTGATAACATCTGAAAGCATTTTTGATTGTTACAATCAGGGTGGGGGGGGGAGGAGTTGCACCTGCATCTAGTGGTTAGAGGCCAGGGATGCTGCTAAACATCCTACATGCACAGAACAAGTTCCCAACAACAATCATCTGACCCAAAATATCAGTAGTTCTGAGGCTGTGAAAGCTTTTGCTGGAGGCAAGGGGACCAAGCAAGGATACAATAAAGTTGGAGAGGATTGGAAAATGGAAAGGTTAGAAGACAAAATAACCATAAAATGGCACTTAAATTTTGAAAAAAAATATGTGAACACCTGATCTTGTGGGTTTTTTTTTTTTTTCCAATCTCTAAATAGAATGTTAGGTAGGTAATATTATAAGTTGAAAAAAGCATTATTGGAAGTTAAGCTATAATTGAGAGAAAAGAGAGAAGAGTTCAAGTTACTAAAAACATAAGCAAACACATTAGGTATTTTACTAAATTTCTCCCTCACGTCATTGGCCCATAAAACACCACTAAGGTTTGATGCCCTGGGGTGGCATGGTGAAGGTGACATCACCATAAGCAAGTGTCATGGGTCAAAAGAGGGGGATGAACTGTGGTTAAGAAACCTAAGAGAATATTTTGTAAAAATATGTAAAAGGATAACTACAGTATGACTTACCAAATGCCTTAAAGTAATAGATTACTATTTTGTTAGTTCATAATTTATTCTGGCAGTCTGTTTAACCATATGCACAGTCTCCTGAATATGATTTAAATGTTAAATCCTAATTATGAAACTCTAATTCAAAACAATTTTAAGCAAGGCTGTTGAGAATTAATGTGAATGCAAATCATGAAGTCACTCTCATTAGGGAAATGCACACTAATTTTAATTTTGGACCAGGTGTAAGCTTCTCTGAACTAATAACAAGTAGACCTAAATTAAAAATAAAAATGGTCAAAACTTAAAAAAGATTATATTCTGCCAATTTAAGTTATCCAGGAATATGCAATAGCTACCTAATCTTTCTTCATTTTTAAAAAGATTTTAATTTTAATATTTTTATTTTTTTAAAGATTTTATTCATTCATTTTGAGAAAGAGAGAAAGAGAGACTGAGAGAGAGAGGAGGGGCAGAAGTAGAGGGAGAGGGACAAGCAGGCTCCATGCTGAGGGCGGAGCCCAACATGGGGCTTCATCCCCCCACCCTGAGATCATGACCCAAGCCAAAATCAAGAGTCAGATGCCCAACTGACTGAACCACCCAGGAGCCCCTAAAGATTTTTTATTTTTAAGTAATCTCTACACCAAGGTAGGGCTGGAATTTACAGTCATGGGATCAAGAGTCACATGCTTTACTGACTGAACCAGCCAGGTGCCCCTACCTAATCTCTTTATAAATGATTCTGAGATTATTTAAAAGTATATAGATTATCGAGGGCCTTCTAAACTTTTAGGACTGATTTTATTGGCTTAGTTAGCTTTTGCCTTGTTTCAATAGGCTTTCTTTGTACATACTGAGTTATTGTAGTCAACTAACTTGGTCAGTGTGCTGTGAGGGTCACCACCCTTTTGTTTAAATTAATCAGCCTCTGAAAAAGGAGGAAAACAATTAATTCTATTGACTGAGTTGAAGAGAAAAATGAATATATCAAAGCAAGTGTGAAATTCTTTTCAGTTGGCATACAAAGTGAATGTAGCTAATAATAACCTCTTAAGTTTTCTGTCAAGCAGATCAATATATCTCTTTATCCAATAGAGTCAATATTGTAACAATGTTGAATCATTTGTTCATAATTCATCCACCTATCATTTATTGAAACCTTAAATTTATGTTTAGTCATGGCACTCCGAATGGGAACAAAGAGACAACTAAGAACCTGCTCGTAGTCTAGTGGGAGAGATTCACATTACAAGGTACAATGATACTCTGCATTCTATGAGATAGGTATTAGTGAAGGAGACCTGAAAGAGATACACTTGGACAGGTAGCCTGGGGCAAGAAGAGCATGCTCATAAATCCCTAAGGACATTGGGATTTAGTTTGAGAGATGAATGTAGCTTCGTCAGAGTGGCAGCAGGGTGGTAATGGGAAGTGGTCTTATCTGTATATAAATTAAAGGTAGAGCTAAAAGGCTTGTGGGATAGAAGCAAAAGAGAACAGTTAAGAATGATTTTGAAGTTTTAGCAAAAACAACTAGGTTGGAGTTGCTATTTACTGAGATTGAGAAGACTAGAGAAGTATTTGGGAAGGAAATGTATTAGGTTTTGGACATGATGTGTGACATAACAATTAGATATTCTAGTGGAGATTGGAATAGGTACTTGGGATAAAATAAGCTTGGAATTCAGGAGAATAATCTGCATTAGGAACTTACACTTGGGAATCTCAAGCACTTAGATAGTATTTAAAGCTGTAAAACTGGGATAATTCCCTAATGAGCAAATGCAGAAAGCCAAGAGGAGAGATGAGCCCTTCTGCAAAGTAATGCATAGAGGTGAGTAGATGAAGAGGGATCAGCAAAGAAGACTGAGAAGTAGGGACAATGAGGGTAGGAAGAGAATCTCAAGAGGGTAAGCTACCCAGGACTCCAAGTGAAGACATTGTTGTGAGGAGGGAATGATGGACTGGGTCAGAGGCACCTGACAGGTTTAGTAATATGAAGACTGAGAATTAACCACTGAGCCTGGCAATGTGGTTGTCACTGTAACCTTGACTAGAGCAGCTTTGATTGGAGGGTTGGGATAAAAACCTGGCTAAAGTAGGTTCGGGAGATAACGGAAGGTGAAGAAATGGAGAAAGCACATATACCCAGCTCTTTGAAGATGTTTCCTGAAGAAGGAGCAGAGAAATGGGGCAGTAGCTAGAGAAAAAAGTAGGGTTGAGCTTTCTTTTTTTAGTAAAGAATGGAGATATTTTCACAGGTTTATATGCTTGTGGGAATACTGCTGCAGAGAAAGGATAAAAAATGATGCAGAAGCAGGAGGGGCCATTCTAGAGAGAAGTCCTTGAGAAGATGGGATTTATTGCACAGATGGAGAAAGTAGCCTCAACAGGAGCAAAAATAGTTCACCTGCTGGAACATGAGCAAAAGCAAAGTGATGGGTGTGTGTAGCCTGGCCAGCAGACTGGGTAGTGGAACATGTTTTATCCTCTGTAAGGACAAGCATATGGAGCAGAATCCTTTCCTTCCACCTTGGTGGATTGTAATTGTATACATTTTCAGTATTTTCCTGGAAGCCTAAAATGGTCTCAATCCGGGCTGCATTTTAGAATCCCATGGAGAGCTTTTGAAGGAATACAAATTCCTAGCCCTTCCCCCCTCCCGGAGTTAATAGGTCTGGATACAAATATTAAACAAAAAAAATCTCTCTGAACCATTGACAACCACTGGGTTTGATGGTATAATATTTTACATATAGTGAGTACCTGGAAAATTGAGTAATTTTGTATGATGGTGGTTATCAGCACTGGAAGAAACAGGACTCTGATATTTTAGGAAGATAAGATTATGCTACTACAGACTGAGTTCTCAAGGAAGCAGACCCTGAGACCCAGGTTAGTATGCAGCATGTTCACTGTGGAAGGAGAGGGTGCAGGATTGAGCTCTGGAGACCCCGTGGAGAGACCTGGAGCTCAGATGATCTGTTGGTGCTGTCCTTCGTTGGACTGGAATGACCAGGCCTGCATAGATCTGTCATCTGATATGGATCTCCCTGGGAAGGGCTTGACCTAAATAAGGGGCCTCTCTGCCGCTGGGGTTGACCGTGAAGGAGCTGACAGCTGAAAGCCCACCCTGGACAGGGAGCTCTGGGGACAGCATCATGGGGTCCTCCACATATATTAACGCCACAGGTCTACATACCTGGTTCTGGTCTATGAGACAGGCTGGCTGGGAAATGTGAGTGTCCCCCATGAGTCTCAGGAGGCTCACCCAGAATGAGTCTTTCTGAGAAACACATTTAGCTTTATGAATCAGTATTATAATTTTTCTTAAATTTTTCTTACACACATTCACCAACATGGTTCACAAATCAACATTCTTCCACAGTTGCAGCTGAAGAAATATTCATTTATAAGTATACGGGTACTGGCTATGCTCAGCTCCACTTCCTGTGGTGTGTTCTCTGGTAACACAAGTATTGAAATTGTGGGGAAATTTTAGATGATTTTTTCTTCCTGTCAGTTAATTTACATTTTAAATGCGTAACAATTTAGAAGTGTAAAAACAACTAGGAAGATGGATCAGTGCACAAAAACAGGATGCTTGAAATCACTGGCAATGTCTATGGTAATGAGGAAAGTTAAGAACCACCTGATTTCAGTTTTGTCCCTGAGGCTGTTGCCCCTGCTCTGGCAGGAGATGAGAGCATTGCTCTGACCACAACTAGGAAGAGGCATAGAGAAACCCAGTGAAAAGAGATATTAGGAGAGAAAGATAAACTTAGATGTTTATTTAAAAATTGCAGCTTGTGATTGAGGAGATGCAAATGTCTAAAATATGGTGTCTCTTGTAGCCATTTACTGTTACAATGATATTTTTAAAAGTACACATTTTGAAGGAAAAAAAATCACAAGAAGTGTTGCAGCTAAATAGAGCCATCATAGCTAGAAGCAATGTAATGAAAAGCATAATCCCACACAAATGAAGACTTGCTTGATGGTCCCTTCGAAGTTAAATAAACTGAGGGCCCCTGCCTCATTGCTATGAAGCATTGAAAGCCTTCCTTTGAAAGCAGATACCATCTTTGGGAAAGGAGGAAGAGGGAAGGAAAGCCCTCATAAAAAGGTATACTTCGAATTGAATGATATTTACTTGAAAGAGACTGTTTTAAGCAACAATATGTCCGTCATATTACCCTGGCAAGTTTAAATGCAGCCTTTCCCTCCTCCCATAAGTGGAATTGGGTCTCATAACTCAATTTGTCATTCAATTTGTAATTCTTATAGAAATTAAGAAGACTACCTTATTTTACTCTTCTGTGTATATAGTATATTTATATTAATTCTTTCATGTTGCAAATATATTATTTATTTTATTGAAAAAAGTGATTCTCAAAGCGAGCTTAAATATTTAGCATATATTTTTATGTGATGAAAATTACAATATTTTTGATAAAATAAAGAACACCATCTGCCACTTTTATTGGCTAGAAAAATGGTTGAACAATTTTACCTTCGAGAGTGAAAAACATTGTATCCTTGGCCATACAGACACCAGAGATTCCACTCCTCAGCAAACTGGCATGGTTATAAAAATATCCATCAACAAGTACCTAAAATTATTTTTTACCTACCACCACTTTGGGCAACATTCTGGTAATGATTATTCTGACATAGATCATAAAGGAATTAAAAAACAAAAATGTTGCCATTTGTATCCACATACTTTTGTGAATCTCAGTTCTCAAAATATTATGACACTCATACCCAGAAGAAAAACTTAACTGGGTGTCAAATCTGATATGTGCAGCAGTAACAGCCTTTCATGCAGTGGGATTTTCTCAAATTGTTAGTAGTTAATTTCATTAGTGATGTATCCATGCAGTAGCCTTTCACCCATTGATCAATGAGGAAGGTAGGAAACTTTCCTTGTTTTATCTGATGGCGAGAAAATTTAAACCTCTATGATTTAGTAGAAATTTGGCTGCATCATGTAGAGGATGACAACATTCATACATATTTTAAAGATAAGAAAACATTCTAAATTAATTTCCAACTTGTCTAGTTTTAAGTTAAAGCCCCCAAACTTTTTAGGAATAGCTCTCTTCAGCCTCTACTGTTAGTAGTCTTTTGATAGGGAAGTTTGAGAAACACTGATGTGGACAAATGGGATCCAGCAGAATTTCTTATTTTAGTAGGCTGGTTTTTTGGGGAGCAGTTTTAGGTTCATGACAAAATTGAGCAGAAAGTATAGAGACTTCCCATAGAACCCACACTTGCTCCCACACTTGCATAGCCTCCCCCATGATCAATATCCTCTAAGCAGTAACACATTTGTTACAATTGATGAACTTACATTGACACATCTTTACTGCCCAGTGTCTATATTTTATAATAAGTTTCGTTCTTGGTGTTGTATATTCTATGGGTTTGGACAAATTTGTGTGTTTGGGGAGTAGAGTTGTTTTTAGGACTATTATTTTGATAGTCATATAGGCTGTGTTGTGAAATATGGTAGCCACTAGCCACATGTGGCCATTTAAATTAAAATTAATTAAAATTAAAAATAGAGTTACTTGGTTCTATAATTACAGTTCATGTGCTTAGTAGCTTAATAACTACCTATGGCTACTGTATTGGACAGCACAGATAAGGCACATTTCTATAATTACAGGAAGTTCGGTTAGACAGCATTGATACAGAGGATGGATTACAGAGAGGAAATCCTGGTAGCAGGAAAAACAATTACACATTTATTGATGTAGTAGTAGAATATTGACTCAAAAAATGAGGCAAAAGTTAATATGCCATAATGTTTTTTTTTACATAGTTCTGTTAGCATTTTTTTTCTTTTTAATAATCATAGTCTGTAAGGAAGAAGAAAAATGAGAAGCAATTTATTAAAAGAAAGTTGTAGTTTATTATTTTTTTAAAGATTTTATTCTTTTATTTATTTTAGAGAGTGAGTATGGAGGGGTGGGGGGAGGAAGAAGGACAAGCAGACTCTGCACTGAGCACGGAGCCTGACGCTGGGCTCGATGTCACAACCCTGAGATCATGACCTGAGCGGAAATCAATAGTCAGCTGCTCAACTGACTGAGCCACTCAGGCGCCCCAAGGAAGTTGTAGTTTAGACTGAAGAAAGTATTTTGTTATAATCACAGAATTCCAGTTAGAAATGACCTTCAAAGTCTTCTTGTCAAACCCTCCATTTGATTGAATCCACTTTAATTGGCTATTTGGTTTATGTCTGAACACCTCCAGGAGCTGGAGCTCACTGTCTCCTGAGAGATAACATTTCACCTGAAGCTGACTGCCCCTGGGGAATCACTGACTGAGACTGCTTACTGGGAAGCTGTGTGTGTGGGAGGGTGGATACGTGGTTGAGAGTGCTGAGTTCCAGTTAGGGTTGGAGCGGAGCCTGAGAGGCAGAAGGACGCCTGCGTTTTGTCTGGGCTCCAACCCTGAGAACACAGGCAGTCTCTCTTCTAGTTTCACCCTCACTTTTAAGTAGGGAAAAAAAAATACCATCTATAAAGAGTCACAGGATAAAATTATATGGGTTAATGTGCTTTGAAAAATTGAAAGTGCTGTTCATGTAGAAGGTTTTATTATTACAAAGCCCTGGGGAATTGTGGCGATACAGTCAATCCAGGAAAGCTGATATTATGGTGGGGAAACCCTTAGGGAGCTTAAAATTATTGTTTCAGCAGGTCTGGCTTGCAAAAGAAACTTGTTAAAGAATAAGACACATAAAGTTATATAAGGTTTTCAGAACATGCATAAGTGAAGGTGAATATATTCAAGGTCCAGGAGCTCAAAAAAAGGCATCTTCTTAAATCTACTTCTTATTGGCTCAGGTAAGAACTTGAAAATTCAGGTCTATAAAGCAATACAAAAAGCCTTAAGACAGGTAGACTTGGAGAGCTAAAACAGTGCTATAAAACAAAATCTTAAAAGTTTTTTTTTGTTTTAAATAGATGAATCCTCAATCCTTATATTGATGTTTAAAAATTAATGTTGTCTTTACTAATTTCAATGGTTTTCATGCACTTGGAAATAGTGTGTGTGAGTCACACACACAACCTTAGTTGCATTTATGATTTCACAGATTTCCTATGAGAACCTCTACCTTCTTCCCCTCCCAAGGATATTCTAGTCACTGGCTGAAGACCCACCCTCGACACTGAATAAGTCTGTCCCTCTGTGATTGACCTTTGATTGGCCTTCATTTTTGCTTCACTTCCATCATTTTTCTAAAAAACAGTGTCTCTTAACGTGAAGCATTGCTTAGACAACACTTTTCATTTTAAGACTGGAGAAGGCCCACCAAGCAGTCAACCAAACATAGCTTTATACTTGTGGTGATTTTTTGTTGTTGCTCTTCTTGCTCTATAATTAACATGTAATATTGTATTAGTTTTAGGCACACTAAAGGTTTTTACTCAGAATGACTTTACAGAAATAAAATGAGAATGTGATTGTCCAGATATTCCCCCTAACCCCAAACCTGTCAGTTTTAACATCTGCTCAGTTTCCATAAAGGGAAAAGACCAAAAAATCTCATTTTCTAAAGGTAAAGACAATGACTATGCTGACACAATTTGGATTTTAATGAAATAAAACTGGGTGAGGTACTTAACTCTATCGCCACATTAAAAAAAATTTGGCAACTGATATCTACAAATATTGAACTTCACTCTCTTTCTGTTGAGATGGAGGGGGACGAAAGCTGTTCTGGTTTTCACATTGGGACTAACAATATGACAAAAAGTTCTATATGAGATAAATGTATATTGTTAGAGTTTGCTAGGCAGGGTTTTTTTGGTTTTTGGTTTGTTTGTTTGGTTGGTTTTGTAATTGAATTTCTCATTTATGAAACAACTATGCTATGTGTCCTAAGTATCACCTGGGTGCAGTGAGAGATTAAAAAGTAAGGAGAGTAAGAGGTGATTTCCTTCAAATACTTAAAATCTTTCTATTATAAAAATGGGACTTGTCTTCCAAAGTGCAGTGCCTTGGAAATACAACTACCCCTGCTCCTCACCGGTTAGGCTACTCTTTGCCTACTCTCCAACTGTCACTTTACCTGGCCTCACATCTCTCTTCTGTATCATTCAGGGACTTCTCATTAGGGGAGCTGTGAAGTACCATCATTGCTTTATTTCTTTTTGACAGCAATAATTGTTTAACCCTTTAATAAGGCCATTTGTTTAATTATTTTATCACATTTAATTTTCACAAAATTTTGTAAGCAGCTATTCTATCATTTACAGCTCTGACTTTGAGAGAGAGTAAGGAACATATTCAATGTCACAGATCTTGCAGGAAACAAAGCTAGGATTTGATTCCTCACCCATGACACCACGGACCATGCGTTTTGCATGGTGCCAAATCACCTCTTCGGCAAACCTGTGATTAACAAAAGAAAATTTCTTAACCTCTTAGCTACAAGGAGACTGCAGCTGGAGTAGTAATGGTCGAACACTTTTTTTTTTTATGTCTTTTGTGTCATAAAGGCCAAAATAAGGGGAAATAAATGAAATTATCTGGTTCAAATGATTAGTAGTGATGATGATGTGATTATCTCAGCTAAGCTTATCTAAAATTCATCTGATCATTCAACTTTGTGTGACATTTAAAACTTTTTACTTTGAGATAATTATAGATTCCTGTGCAGTCCTAAGAAATAATACAGAGAAATCCCATATATCCCTCACCTGGTTTCCCCCCATAGTATGATAGCACAAACAGGAAACCAACATTGATGGAAGCCATCGATTTTATTCAGATTTCACCACTCTCACATGCACACGTGTGTGTGTGTGTGTATTTTACCCTATGCAATTTTATCACATGTGTACATTCATGGGACCAAAACCACAGTCAACACACAGAACAGTTTCATCCCAAGGGTCCCTCATGCTACCTTTTAATAGCCACAGCCACGTACCTTCAATCTTTGGCAACCACTGATCTATTCTCCATTGCATCATTTTGTCATGTCAAGAATATTTAATAATGGAATCATACAGCATGTGATCTTTGGAGATGGGCTTTTTTTCCTTTCCTTTTTTTTTTACTCAGTTTAATTTTTTCGAGATCCAAGTTGTTTAGTGTATCAATTCCTTTTCATTGCTGAGTAGTATTCTGTATTATGACGTACCACAGTTTGTTTAACCACTCACCTATGGAAAGACATTTGGGTTGTTTCCAGGGTTGGTCTATTATGAATAAAGCTGCTGTGAACATTCATGTGTAAGTTTTTGTGTGAACATAAATTTTTCTTTCTGATAAATGCCCCAGAGGGCAATTGTGGGTTGCATGGTGAGCCCATGTTTAGTTTTGTAAGAAACTGATACATGCTTCCAAAGTGAGCACCAGCAATGTGTGAGGGATCCAGTTTCTCGGCATGGAGAGACCTGCCTGGGGTAGAGCCTATACTCTACAAAGGGGCTGGGTGGAGAAAGGGGGTCCTGGTCTTCGGGCTGCGTGCTCCTGAATTCAGCCTCTGCAACATGGATCTGGGGGAAGGAAGAGAAATAGTGGCTTGCTCCTCCCGGGGAGATATCATAGCCCTTGACTGTGAGCCAGAGGGATAAGGATTAATATATTCTTGGCTGCACCCACTTAGAGTGGGAATTCTGCCATGCTGAGCTGGGAAGGGGCGAGGGGGAGTGGGGAGTGGGATGTAGTTTAAATGCCAGAGACTCCTGCTGTTTTTACTGAATTTTAGTAGATTTTCCTTGAATAAATGTTCCTTCCAGAGACTTTTTTAGTAATTTCAGCAATTATGATTGTTTTTCTGGGGAGTAGGTCTGCAGAACCCCTCGAGCCATGATTCTGAAGGGGAACCTAATAGTATTGATTTTTTACTGGGTATTTGCCCAAGTAAAATGAAAATACTAATTCAGAAAGACATATGCACCTCTATGTTTATTGCAGCATTATTTACAATAGCCAAGATATGGAAGCAACCTAAGAACCTAAATGCCCATTGATAGATGAATGGATAAGGAAGGTATACGTAGATAAAGAAATATTATGCAGCCATGAAAAGGGATGAGATAGTGCCATTTGCAACAACATGGATGGACCTAGAAGGTATTATGCTAAGTGAAATTTGTCAGACTGAGAAAGACAAATGCCATATGATTTAACTTCAATGTGGAAATCTAGAAAAAAATTGAATAAACAAACAAAAAGCAGAATCAGACCTATAAATACAGAGAACAAATTGATGGTTGCCCAGGCTGGAGGTGGGAGGATGGGCAAAATTGGTGAAGGGGAGTGGGAGACACAGGCTTCCAGTTATAGAGTGAGTAAGTCATGAGACTAAAAGGCACTAAAGGTATAAGGAATATAGTCATTGTAATAGCTGTGTATGATGACAGATGGTAACTACACTTGTGGTGAGCATAGCATAATTTACACATTTGTTGAATAACTGTTTTGTACACCTGAAACTAATTTAACGTTATGTGTCTACCATACTCAAAAAATTTAAAAA
This sequence comes from Mirounga leonina, assembly GCF_011800145.1. Taxonomy (NCBI): domain Eukaryota; kingdom Metazoa; phylum Chordata; class Mammalia; order Carnivora; family Phocidae; genus Mirounga; species Mirounga leonina. Next base: position 38,560,462 of record NW_023270377.1, read on the forward strand.
AATACTGTTGTGTGTCTTTTAAAAAAAGATTTATTTAAAGAGTGTGCACGTGAGTGGGGGGAGGGGCAGAGGGAGAGGGAGAGAGAGAATATTCAAGCAGATTCCCCGCTGAGCACAGAGCCCCACACAAGGCTTGATTCCAAGACCCTGAAATCATGACCTGAGCTGAAACCAAGAGCCGGCTGCTTCACTGACTGAGTCACCCAAGCACCTCTATTGTTGTGTTTTTAGGGTTTTTTATGTATTCAGTGTACAAGTCCTTTTCAGATATGCGGTTTGCAAATACTTTCTCTTAGTCTGCTACTTTTCGTTTCATATTCTGCACAGGATCTTTTGCTAAGCAAATATTTTAAATTTTGATGGGGTCCAATTTATTGCCTTTTCTTTTTCTTTTATAGGTTGTACTTTTAGTGTCAAATCTAGCTCTTGGTCCTGAAGATTTTCTCCTATGTTTTTGTATAAAAGTTTCATAGTTTTACAGTTTTACATTTTACATTTAAATCTATGATCCTTTTGAGTTAATTTTTGTATAAGGTATGAGGTTTAGGATGATGCTCCAATTTTTAAAAGATTTATTTATTTTAGAGAGAGAGAGAGAGAACCATGAGCGGGAGGTGCAGAAGGAGAGGGAGAGAGAATCTCAAGCAGACTCTAAGCTGAGTGAAGAGACTGATGCAGGGCTCCATCTCAGGACTCTGAGATCATGACTGAGCCAAACCAAGAGTTAGATGCTTAACTGACTGAGCCACCCAGGTGCCCTGCTCCATCTTTCCTTCCTTCCTTCTTTTCTTCCTTAGTCCCTCCCTCCCTCTCTCCCTTTCTTTCTTTCTTTTTTCTTCCTTTCTTTCTTCCTTCCTTCCTTCCTTCCTTCCTTCCTTCCTTTCTTTCTTCCTTCCTTTCTTTCTTTCTTTCTTTCTTTCTTTCTTTCTTTCTTTCTTTCTTTCTTTCTTTCTTTCTT
>NW_023270377.1:38561429-38568393 GCF_011800145.1 Mirounga leonina
CTTTCTTTCTTTCTTTCTTTCTTTCTTTCTTTCTTTCTTTCTTTCTTCTTTCTTTTCTCTTTCTTTCTGCTATGGATGTCTAATTTCTCCAGCACCCTTTGCTGAAAGAGATATCTATCATTCTTCTATTGAATTGCTTTTGCACCTTTGACAGAAATCAGTCAGGCATATTTATGTGGGTTTCCTTCTCTGTTGTCCCTGTTGTCTGTTCTGTTCCCTTGATCCATAGGTCTATTCCTCTACCAGCACCACACTGTCTTCATTACTGTAGCTATATAGTAACTCTTAATATTGGATAGAGTGATTTCCTCCACTTTATTCTTCTTTTGCAAATTGGTTTAGCTATTCTAATTCCTGTGCCTTTCAGTATAAATTTTAGAATAAGCTTGTCCATATCTATAAAAAACCCTGTTGGGAATTTGTTAGGAATTGTATTGCAACTATAGATCAATTTGGGGAGAATGGACATCTTTACAATGTCAATCCACTTTTGAATTAATGGAACGTTCATTTTTTGTTGTTTTTACAAATGTAAGTAAAGAATTGAGGTAGACAGAATTAGAATTCTAATTCATGATGAAAACACATTGGTATCAATTTACTCATCATTGAGTGAGAGTGCCTTTTTTCTTCCTGAACTGCTTAATTTTCTACATTAATGTTTATGAACACCACTTTTTGTTTCTGTGAAGACACAGGCATGGGTAACACAGAAGCTATGACTCTACCTCTGGTCAAACTACAAATAAATGTTTGAGTTGTTGCATGAAAGTAGATTACTTAGCTAAATGACTCACAGATTGTAGTCCTCTAGAGAAGACTGTGAGCACATTAAACCTTCCAAAGCTCTTCACAATGGGAAAATGTGTTGCTAAGAAAGGATTTTTACTATACCTCTTCTTTTAAGTAGAGTCGAATTTAAATTGCTTACCTCAGTACACTTTTCCATTTTGTTTTGTTGGTTATTATTACAGCCAATTCTATTTAGGTGAGTGGCCCCACACAGGCAGAAGGGAAAATTGAACTCTTCTGGCTGACAGTATTATTCCTCCCAGCTGAAAGCTGGAATGCATGACAGCATTTTCTTGTGGCTACATTTGGGGGAGGTCACAGGAACCATGGATAGTTATGTATGCAGTTGTTGTTATAGTCATCAATTTTTCCTCCTTAAGAATAAAAACAAATCTCCAAATTGATCTTAATTTTTTGCAGCTGCAGTTTGTTTTTTAGTATCTTTTTATATTAAAACCTTTTTCATCAGTCAGTAGAAATAGCAAATTTAATTCACAAGGTATTTTTCTTCCTATAACAATTTATTGGAAGTTATTTTTGCTAGAGATTGGGGTAGAAGAAAGGCAGATGATTAAAACTCAGGCAGTAGGTTCCTTGCATTAAACTAGAGCCAACAAACTTGCTAACTATATTATTTGCATTGCTTCTAGTTTTAGCCTCTTTATTGAAGGCGGATGAATGTGAAAAGCTTTATTCTTGTGTGTTCAAATCACTCCGTATATTATATCACTATATTTGCTTTTCCTCTGTAAATTCACAGAACACTCTGCTTTTGGTGGCATATGATAGAAAATTCAACTTAGTGCATTGACCTGAGTAATTGAAAAATCAAGGTGTAGACAATAACTGGATCCAAAGGACCTAATGAATGTCATAGGGTCTCAGTTTCTTTCCATCTGGTGTCTCTGCTTTCAGTTGTGTTGGCTCACTTTTCAGTCAGGCTTCCCTTCTGTGGCTGACTATAGACCAAGGCTTACATTCGTGAATTCTCCTCTCCAGCTTACTCCTGTAACTAGGACTTTGGTGTCCTGTAATAGATCTAATTGGTCTGTGTGTCTTCCCAGGAGCCAGTTCCTGTGGATAGGGCTAGACTAGGATCTGGTTAATGAGGCTGGCGTCAGAGGCTGACTTCTGCAGCTAAGAAGGGTTTCCATTCTACAGCTCAGGTTGAGGAGAGTTGTGAGTCAGAAGTACATGTGTCTGGGAAAGGACGGAGGGTTACTGGGCCGGCAAAAGTCAACAGTTGTCAACTACACCAGATTCTAAAGAGTTGTTTGTTAAAGAAATAATTGGATTATACAACACAAATGTATACTCCTCAATTAACAAAAATGAGGAAAATAATTAATGCATCTAAACAAAACATGTTTATAAAGATGTTTAATAAAATTACAAAGATACAGCAGCAATGTAGGGGAGGGGGAGAAAAAGAATATTTTTCTTCTACCTATCCTAGGTTCTCTAGCTGGAGCTCTGTAAATTAGACTGGCAAAAGAAGACAACAAGAGAAAAAAGAACAGAGGTATATTATATTAACATGTGCATCATGCATACACATGGGAGTACCCAGTGAATAATCCAAAGGAGTGGTTAGAACTTGTACTTATATACCATCTTATGCTAAACCAAAGAAAAGAGGTTTTGGGCTTTTGGGTGAGGGAGGCAAGTTATGGGAAGGTGCCCAGGAAAAGTATGGTAAACAGGGTTGTTTAGTAGGGTTTGTTATGCAGATTAAAGTAGATTTCTTCTCTATTGGTAAGTTATTAAGAGTCCTTCTCTTCCTAGTATGGGAGAGGAGGACCTTTTTATAAATGAAATTTCCCCATATAAATGTAAATTTCCTTTACAAAAGAAAAACCTGTGGGTCCCTGGGTGGCTCGGGTTGTGAGGGGGGGGGAGGTCCCTGCACAGCAGGGAGTCTGCTTCTGCCCCTCCCTCTGCTCCTTCTCTCATAAATAAATAAATAAATAAATAAATAAATAAATAAATAAACCTGTGCCATGTTTTTTTAGAGCTTTTTCTGTGTCTGCTGGTTCTCAATGGCTTTTAGCTCCAAATAATACTTCTGCCAGAGAGACTTTTTGGGGTGGCATATTCTGGTACCTTCCAGCAATTTTTCCTCTCTGGGCTTTGATTTGCTCAAATATAAATGTAGGGGGTTGATTAAATATTTATTAGGTGCCTCAGCTCTAACATTCTGTCATTCCATGATCAGCAATCATCACTCCTGCTGAGTACACTTTCTCAGCCTTGAAGGCTGAGGTATGTTGAAGGTGAAGATGTTGCATCTGTGAATGCCAGTAGCCTTAGGTATTTTCCATTTGAGTCAAGTGCTTCAGAGGACTACATAGATATGCACAATTTGGAAAATATACAACCCTTGTGGATAGCTTTAGGGCTCCTGCTTATAATCAGGGCACAAGGTGATAAGATGGGAGGTCCCATACATTGATTTTTAAAAAATATTCTGGTTGTTAATTTTCTAGAACGTGTTTTGTTCACAAGAAATTGTGTGGCTGAGTGTTCCTGTTTAGCGAACTTATCTTTCCCTGGCATTAGCTGGTAAACATTGAGATGATAGAAGCCAGTTTTAAATGTAGGCAGGCCGTGATTTGTGAACAATTTTCGTAGAGAGCCATATCTCTCATTCATTTATTGAACAAATATATATGGAATGTGGACTATGTGCCAAGCACTGTTTTAGGGAATGCAGTGGCAAACAAAACTAATTCCCTACCCTAATGGAGCTCACATTGTACTAAGGAAGATAAACAAATATGCAATAAAAGCTAGAGTGTATTAGGGGCTGTGATACAAAATGAAGCAGGGCAATTATTTGAGAATGACTAGAGTGCTGTTTTATGGTCATTGGAAAAGACCTCTCTAGGAAGGTGACATTACAGGAGAGACAGAAGTGAAATGAAGAAGCAAGCCATGTCTCCTCTGGGGGAAGGGAGAAGTAGAGAGGTAGAGAGATCATTCAGTGCAGAGTCCTTAAAGTGAGAACATGCTTGACATGTTTGAGGAATTTCAAACTGGCTGGAGCAGAGTGAGTAGGGGGAAGAGTGGCAGGAAATGAGATCAGAAAAGTTGCCAGAGGCCAGATCATGCAGGTCAAAGTAAGGACTTGAAATTTTTTTCTAGGTACAATGGGCAACCTTGGAGAACGCTGAGACGAGAAGCAACAAGATCTGGTGTCTCTTGGGCTGCTGTGCGGAGAGCTGCCTGAAGTGGGGCAGGGGAGAAGCAGCGGTGAAGCCCTTGGTGTGCGGCTGTCTCTCTCCTCCAAGGAGCAGCTTCCAGGAGAGCAGCCAGCCCTTCCGGTTCCTGAATATTCTTTGCTCCCCATTCTGAGCTCCCGTGAGCAGAGCCAGAGGATGCTCTGTTCTCAGTGTGAAACTGAGACAACAGTGTTTCTATCCCCTACAAGAGTGGGTGGATATGCTTACTGGTGTTAAAAGATAAACTGAGGCATAATCAATTTTTTAAGGGCTTATTTGAGCAAAAATCACCTGGAATAGGGCAGCCAAACTGGAAGTGGTTAGGGGTGCTCCACTGTCAGGAGCTGGGGAAAGACTTTTAGAGAGAAGATTGGAAGTAAAGCAAGGAAATTATTTGATTGGCTATAATTTAAGCAGTTGCCTTCTTTGGGAAAGTCTAGTTGACTTTTTGTGATTGGTTGTCCTTAGGTTTTGATTTCTTATCCTTGATGCATTTCAGGTGGAGGTTTGGGTTTGCTGACACAGACTCCTGAGGCACTGAGGCCACCCCAGTCTAATGGCCTCCTTGTTTAACTCACTAACACTGTTGCAACAGCATCTTGTCTGGTGGCAGGGTGCTGAGGTAAATTTTATTACATTGTGAATTGTATAAACTGACCTGGGACATGACCACCGCTTGTAAGATTGTTTCTCTGAGATGTTATTTCCAAGTTCGAATGAACTGACTTAAGAATGTTTGGGTTTTTTTTTTAAAGATTCTATTTATTTATTTTTAGAGAGAGAGAGAGAGCAAATGAGAGCAGGGGAAGGGAGAGGGAGAGATAATCTCAAGCAGACTCCAGATAAGTGAGGAGCCTGAGGTGGGGCTCAGTCTCACGACCCTGAGATCATGACCTGAGCTGAAACCAAGAGTCAGACGCTTAACTGACTGAGCCACCCAGGCGCCCTGAATGTTTAATATACTAAGAGTTACTTTGTAAGTTGGAGCCTGACTTTTTTCATAAACAGAATTGGGAACATTTTAGGAAAGTTACTAATACATTAGGGATTAATAAGAAATAATGAACAACGTGGGGATAAAACAAATTAAGTTTTTTTTTCTTTTTTGTGATAGAAAGCTGTAAAAATGACTAAAAACCCAGATGAAATCCAATTGATATCTGCAGAAGTCCCTTCTGAACCAAGTATAATATTCCAAGAAAAGTAAATCCAAGGGACAAAATTCTTACACTAACCTTATAATTAAGTACAAATATTTTATTTAATCTCTTTTTTACTATCTCTCCTGCCCTCAACTAGAATGGTAAGTGAATATTGTATAATATTACACTTGTTCAGAATTGAATATCATTCTGTGGGTGAACAGAGTGGGCATAAGTTCTGCAGTGGTCAATGAATTTTATCAATTCTATTTAGTCTCATATGTTAACATGCTAGGTTGATGTCAGTTATGTTCTTGCAATGTTATACATGTAATAAAGATAATGAATAGTGGTTATATGTGCTGTGTTTCAGGCAAAAACTCACTGGTAACTATTTCTTTTACTCTTGTTAAATTACAGATGAAATGCCTTGATTAGGATCATTGTGTCTGAACCAAATCTTTCAAAATAGTTTATGAGACTGTGATGTAGAATTGAATCAAAACCTTACTAAGTTCTTTGTATTCCATAAGGCTTATACCTGTGATGTGATGAAAAAAACCTAATGGAACTTAATATGCTTTTAATTAAATCTTGTAGGTTACTTAGCCTATGGTTCTTATTTGTATAATACCAAACAGATTATATAAATATCTCTCCAACTATGAAAAGAATAGCTGGCTACTAAATTTCCTAGGGATACCCTGTTTGTTTTTCCAAACCAGTGAGGGGCTCTTCAAAATCTAGATGCATCTTTTTTAATACATAAAAATTGGAGTTAAACTGGAAATGAATGAAATATTTATTCACTTGATTATTTGACAGGAGAAATGACTAGAGAAGGGAAAAGAAATTCCAGGAGGTTGAAAGGCTGTGTCTACAAGTACACAAATCACACTTTCCTTTCTAGCTCCTCTTTTTCCTACCAGGAAACAGTGGCTCTTGGCTGTAGAATTTCTTTAATTACAAAAAGAAATTTATGAGGGTAGGCTGATGTAGTCTAAAGTTAGAAGAGAAATACTGATATCAAGTCTAAAAGCCTCTGACATGGAGAAAGGACAGAAATATTGTTCCCACATACAAGTAACTCTTTTTTCTTTTCTTTTCTTTTTTAAAGATTTATGTATTTATTGGGCGCCTGGGTGGCTCAGTTGGTTAAGCGACTGCCTTCGGCTCAGGTCATGATCCTGGAGCCCCAGGATCGAGTCCCGCATCGGGCTCCCTGCTTGGCAGGGAGCCTGCTTCTCCCTCTGCCCCTCCCCCCTCTCATGTGCTCTCTCTCATTCTCTCTCTCTGAAATAAATAAATAAAATCTTTAAAAAAAAGATTTATGTATTTATTTGAGAGAGAGAGAGAGAGCACGAGTGGGTAGGGCAGAGGGAGAGAGGATCTGAAGCAGACTCTGTGCTTCTTAATTTCACAGAAGAATATTTATAGAGATGGAAAAGTCATTTGATCTATGCAGGAAAACTATCATTTCTGTGTATTTACTTTTTTGGTAAGAACTAGGCTGGACTAAGTGTCAGAAGATTGATCAGAAATGGATGTCATCCTGGGTGCCTGGGTGCCTGGCTCAGTCAGTTGACTGACTGACTCTTGGTTTCAGCTCAGGTCATGATCTCATGGGTTGTGAGATTGAGCCCTGAGTTGGGCTCTGTGCTAGGCAGGGAGTCTGCTTGAGGATCCTCTCCCTCTGCCCCTCCCACAACTCTTGCTCATGCTCTCCCTCTCTCTCAAATAAATAAATAAATGTTAAGAAAGAAAAGAAAGAAAGAAAGAAAGAAAGAAAGAAAGAAAGAAAGAAAGAAA